>NW_023144627.1:20549347-20784151 GCF_012932325.1 Thrips palmi | reverse complement strand
GTCGAACGCCCGCGAAGGGCAAGCCGTTGAACACCAAAAAAATGGTTTCTCATTTTTATTTTCTTGTTTTTGTAAGAAAATAAACCTTGACACAAAAAAATTTCCTATCAAAAAAAAAAAAATTGGATAAAAAAAATTGTTTTGCAAAAACCGAAAAGTTAAATTTTCTTGATCCAAGAATTCTTTTTTTTGGGTGAAGCCTGAGTGATAACTGTTGTGACTAAAAATGGACCAAAAAAAAAGCCCACCCGGATCCGAACGTGAATCTGAATCCAAAGTGATGAGAACATGCTTGCAAGGCCGGCGGCTCCATTCGGTGATCCGATTTGTCTCGCGTTCTAAATGGCTGGCAACGGACCCCCGAGAGAGAGAGAGAGAGAAGAGAGAGAGGAGAGAGAGAGGAGAGAGAGAGAAAAAGAGGGGAAGAAAGAGAGAAAGAGAAGAGGGGAAAGAGGAAGGAGAAGGGGAGAGGAGAGAGAGAGAGAGAGGGGGAAAAGAGAGAGAGAAAAAAAAAAAGAGAAGAGAGAGAGGAGAGAGAGGGAGAGAGAGAGAGAGAGAGAGGGAAGGGGAAAAGAGAGAGGAGAGAGACGCCCCGCGGGCTGACCTTGACTTCCAGCTGTCGGTGCGTCAGTCTTCTCCATTTTGTTTGCGACTTGTATCACGGGCGCCGCCCGTCCTTCTCCAACACAACCGATCGTTCATTTGGGTGTCAGTCAGCAGTCCGTCTCTCTCGCACTCACGGTGTGGGTTACCCCGTGTGGGTGCGAGAGAGACAGATTGGCACTTTGGCACCGCCCTCCCTCCGCGGCCTCGTCCCTTTGACGCTTTCCCCTTGAACTGGCCGCACTCCCACCGGGCTGCTCCCGGACTACAGCCTCGCTCTGTCTCTCTCGCACGCACGGGGCGGCCCGCAAGGGTGCGAGAGAGACAGAGCGCTTTCGGCATCGGCCGCTATTCGCACCGCAGCCGCGAATGAGTCGTCACCAAATACAGTGTGGCGGTCACATTGCGGTGTAGTGTCCCTACCCGCCAGGCCGCCACACGTGTACCGGGTTCCTTTTCCGCGTTGTCCCCGAGTACCTGCACTGTGAAAACCAATTGGAAACGCGTATCGCATTGGCGCCAGAGTGGTCGCTCTGTCTCTCTCGCACCCGTACGGGACGCCCCACGAGTGCGAGAGAGACAGAGCGACAGCCTGCTGCTTCCTGGAAGGAGAACAAACGAATTAGCGCCACCGGCCGCGGCGATCGACAACTGCGTTACCGCACTGTGAGACAGACGCGTGGGTGCCGGAAGACGCGCCGCTACACTATAGATTTGCTGTTACGGTGCAGCGGCAACGCCGGTTTCCCGCCAAAAATTTCAAGCGCGCCTCTCAGCCCTCTCCGGCTCACGAGTGAGAGAGACAGAGCGACGAAGAGGACTCCCGGAACCGGCGTGAGTGCGAGTGAGACAGAGGCAAAAAGTGTCACGGTCGGTGAACGGCGCCTCGGCTCGGCGGCCCATGAGAAGGCGGCGTCTAGACTGAGACGCGCCATCCGAAAACGAGACGATTCTAGCGTCATTAACCCCGTCAGGCTAGACGAGGCTAGACGGAGCTAGACAAAGCGGGGCAGGCAGCGGCGCGAAGCTGGAGCGGCTTCCTTTGTACCGGGCCAACGTCACGCACACGTCTATCTGTCTGTCTGTACGTCCTTCCGACCCACAGTGGGCCAGAAGACCGGCGGAGGCGGCCAAAAGTCCAGACGCGTTTTGAGCTCCAGAGACGCTGAATGGGACTCGAACCGAACGTGTGACCCCACCAATGGACTCCTCGTTCGGAGAGCAATCCATTGGTGGGGTCACACGTTCGGTTCGAGTCCCATTTAGCGATTCTGGAGCTCAAAACGCGTCTCGGGGTTTGTCCGCCTCCACCGGTCTTCTGGCACACTGTGAGTCCGTCCGTCCGTCCGCCTGTCCCCACGTGTACGATAACACGTCGCGCACGTCGCGATGTGGCGTGCGCGGTGCGTGTTACTTTCTCTCTCGCCGGAACAATATGGAGGGACTGCCGCCGCCCGTGAGGCCGCCGGCCGTTCGGTCGTTCGGGACGCCGGCCGGCTTATCGCGGAACCGAAACGCCAACAGCGAGCAGTGTGCGTGCCGCCGGACAAAACACGGTGTCGCAACACGGGGGCTACTGTGGAGTGAACACGGTGAACTGAGCAGAGCGACTGAGCTCCTCTAGGGCACAGTGGGCCGGAAGACCGGTGGAGGCGGCCACAATCCCGGACGCGTTTTGAGCTCCAGAGTCGCCGAATGGGACTCGAACCGAACGTGTGACCCCACCAATGGATTGCTCTCCGAGCGAGGAATCCATTGGTGGGGTCACACGTTCGGTTCGAGTCTGCTGCGTGCGGCCTACCCCGCCCCGCCGAGGCGTTGGCTGGGGTTGACAGTGTGGTGGCGGCCTAGCCTCGAGGCGCCGCATTGCGATAACCCATTGTTGCCCCGGTATTGCACAACAACCGGCAAATGCGTTCCGTTCCGATGCGAGCGCGCACGACGCGCCACAGCCATTCCAACAATGGGGGAATTGAGTCCTGTGTGTGTGTGTGTGTGTGTATGTGTGTGTGTGTCTGTCTGTCTGTGTGTGAGTGTGTCTGTGTGTGACTAGGGCATCTTTTGATCCAGTTCCCATTGGATGGCACCCGTTGTCGCTGCGCTTCAACAGCGACACAACCGCGCAATTTTGCTACGATTCTTATCGAGTTGTGCATCCGAAAGGTTGGCTCGATCGCTCTCGGTTAATCGTTTGTAGGGCCTCTTTTTGTCCGACCTGCCAAAAATTCTTTCGACCTCCTTCCCGCTGTAATTTTTTTCTACGACCTCTTTTTGTCCGACCTTACCACCGCCTCAGCCCCCTGCCCCCTCAACACTCGACAAACAACACAGGGTACCCACGACGGAGTCATATAAATTTGGTTTAAAATAAAACGAAAAAAATTTTGAACCCTACGACCCTCCCCCCCCCGCAATGGGGTTCGAGCCGCCTGCTTAACTTCGGGTTCGGAGGGGAAACCGGGTGTGTCCAGGTTTTAAAACTGCTACCGCATAGTTCAGCTTCTGTAGGACCGCTATTCCCTTCTTACACATAAAGGACCCCCTTTATGAGGGCAGCCGGCGATCGTAGGGTGACAGAGATAGAGAGACAGAGAGAGACAGACAGAGGGGAGGTTTGGGGGGAGCTTCTTGTTTTCGTGGGGTTGGTTGTGTACCCCATGGTACCCCCACTGTCCGGCGCTCCCGTACCGAACATACAGCGTTTTAGGCCAGCTTAAAAGGACTTATCATCGCCCCCCCGACGAATCAAGGAGGCACCACCCGCAACCACACACCGGATGGTCTGGATTGATGGATCAAATACGCCATCGCTCCAGTGCCGGGCCAACCCGCCAAAGCGGATTGCTTTTTAGACACCCACAGCGGAGTGGCCAGGTGAATGTGACCTGACCACTACGCTATCACGCTTTTACGTCTCGCCGAGTGTTGGACGACGGGTTTTAATTGCAGTGGGAGGAAGGCAGTCGAAAAATGTAATGAAATGATGGGATTCGATCCCCGGACCCCGCCATCGGGATCACACGACTTAAAGCTCTCGGCCCCACGGCCCTGTATTGTGAGCGGCGTGAGGTGGGTTTTTGACGCAAAAGGACTCGACCGACCTGGTCAAAAAATTTGCAAGAAGTTGGGGAGTCGAACCGCCGACCCCACCACTGGGGAAACCCACGCCTCTACTCCTTGGACCACCACGTCCCACGCTCAGGCGGGCTCTCGTTTACGGGGTTTTAACCCACTGGGTGAGGCAGTAAAATTAAATGGAAATATTTGTTAGGAGTCGAACCTCCGGCATGTGGGCCTGTTGCACACGGCTCCACTCTGGTGGCCCCAAACCACCACCCATAGAAAAGCAAGTCGAAAAAAACTTTGGTTACGTTAATATTCGAACAACGCTGGGTACTCGGTCCCACCTCTCTAACCTCTCGGCTACACCGGTGATAGGAACAAATGTTCCATCACGTTTCGCAACTGCTGTGATAGCCGAAAGGTTAGCTCTAACGAGGGATCGAGATTCTGCAGGCCGGCGTTCGAAACCAGCGTCACCAAAGTTTTTTTGACTTTCTATCCTATGGGTGGTGGTTTGAGGCCACCCGAGGGAGCCGTGTGCAACAGGCCCACATGCCGGAGGTTCGACTCCTAACAAATTTTCCATTTAATTTTACTGCCTCACCCAGTGCGGTTCAAACCCGTACACGAGAGCCCGCTCTGAGCGTGGGACGTGGTGGTCCAAGGAATAGAGGCGTCGGTTCCCAGTGGTGGGGTCGGCGGTTCGACTCCATCAACTTCTTGCGAATTTTTGACCAGGTCGGTCGAGTCCTGTTGCGTCAACAACCCACCTCACGCCGCTCTACAATACACGGGCTGTGGTGGCCGAGAGCGTAAAGTCGTGTGATCCCGATGGCGGGGTCCGGGGATCAAATCCCATCATTTCATTACATTTTTCGACTGCCTTCCTCCCACTGCAATTCAAACCCGTCGTCCAACACTCGGCGAGACGTACAAGCGTGATAGCGTAGTGGTCAGAGTCACATTCACCTGGCCACTCCGCTGTGGGTGTCTAAAAAGCAATCCGCTTCGGCGGGTTGGCCTCGGCACTGGAGCGATGGCGTATTTGATCCATCAATCCAGACCATCCGGTGTGTGGTTGCGGGTGGTGCCTCCTTGATTCGTCGGGGAGGCGATGATAAGTCCTTTGAAGCTGGCCTAAAACGCTGTATGTTCGGTACGGGAGCGCCGGACAGTGGGGGTACCATGGGGTACACAACCAACCCTACGAAAACAAGAAGCTCCCACCAAACCTCCTCTCTGTCTGTCTCTCTCTGTCTCTCTATCTCTGTCACCCTACGATCGCCGGCTGCCCTCATAAGGCGGTCCTTCATGTGTAAGAAGGCAATAGCGGTCCTACAGAAGCTGAACTATGCGGTAGCAGTTTAAAGCCTGGACACACCGGTTCCCATCCGAACACCGAAGTTAAGCAGGCGGCTCGAACCCCCATTGCGGGGGGGAGAGGGTCGTAGGGTTCAAATTTTTTACGTTTTATTTTAAACCAAATTTTATATGACTCCGTCGTGGGTACCATGTGTTGTTTGTCGAGTGTTGAGGGGGCAGGGGGCTGAGGCGGTGGTAAGGTCGGACAAAAAGAGGTCGTAGAAAAATATTACAGCGGGAAGGAGGTCGGACGAATTTCGGCAGGTCGGACAAAAAGAGGTCGTACAAACGATGTACTCCGGATCGCTCCGTCTCACACTTCTCTCGCGGCGTCCG
This sequence comes from Thrips palmi, assembly GCF_012932325.1. Lineage (NCBI taxonomy): Eukaryota > Metazoa > Arthropoda > Insecta > Thysanoptera > Thripidae > Thrips > Thrips palmi. Next base: position 20,778,787 of record NW_023144627.1, on the reverse strand, counting down.
TCTGCAGTACCCGGCGCAAACAGGAACAAAACAGAAGCTTGTCCATTTCGCGTAGACAGGTGGAGCTCGAACCAGTATTCTGTTTTTTTTTTTTTCAATTTGGCTCGCGTTCGTCACCCGCTCCACACTCCAGTGTCCACCACCATGGCGCCAAGGCAGCAAGATGTTCGCCCTGCCCTTGTCCTTGCCGCAGGCTCCGTGCGTTGCTTGCGTCGCTCGCGTCGCTCGGCAGGACCAAGGCACGCTCAATCAATTTGGACGAGCCTTTGTGATAGGGGTGCCAGGGCCGGGCCCTGACGCCACAGCACCGCAGTGGGCCAGAGGACCGGTGGAGGCGGCTGAAAATCTAGACGCGTTTTGAGCTCCAGAGTCGCTAAAAGGGACTCGAACCGAACGTGTGACCCCACCAATGGATTTCTCGTTCGGAGAGCAATCCATTGGTGGAGGCACACGTTCGGCTCGAGTCCCATTTAGCGCCTCTGGAGCTCAAAACGCGTCTCGGGGTTTGTCGCCTTCACCGGTCCTCTGGCCCACTGTGCGTCTGCATGCTGATTCCTCACAGTGCCTCCGTCTCTTTCACTCCCCTTGGCCACACTCCGCGAGTGCGAGAGAGACAGCACTGGGTGTGGAGTTGCCCAAGCAGACGACAAATAGCCGCCATGCCATTCGCACTGTGCATTTTTTTCGCCGCCTTGCCGCCGGTAACGCCGGCTTCCCAGTGGCGCCACCGTTAGAGCGAAAAAAATAAACAAAATAAAACGTTAGGTCGGAGAGTGGCGCGGAATCGCCAGCTTAATTTACGAGCGTCCGTAAGGTTGGTAAAGTTCACAGCAGTTCTCGCGCCAAAAATGCCGCGCGGCCGCCACGCCACCGCCAGGAACCGGCGCCAGGAGCGCGACACCTTGACTTGAACTGGATTGGCGACCCCGCATTCTGTCGCTACCCTGCTGGTAGGATCTACTCGGACGAAAACTTTACCCCGAATTAAAAGTGTACCCGCTCCGCTGCGCTTGCGGTGGAGCGCCTGTCAAGTCCAGGGTAGGCCAGCCCGCAACGCTCGAGTGTCTCGCGTGGCGGCGATAGGCCGCCCGCAGGCGCGCTGCGCGGAGGCGGTCAAAAGACGCGATTTGAGCTCCAGAGTCGCTAAATGGGACTCGAACCGAACGTGTGACCCCGCCAATGGACTGCTCTCCGCACGAGGAATCCATTGGTGGGGTCACACGTTCGGTTCGAGTCCTGCTAAGCGACTCTGGGGCTCAAAACGCGTCCGGGATTTTGACCGCCTCCACCGGTCTTCTGGCCCACTGTGTGTCCACTTAATTGCAAGCGCGACAGCGACCGTTCTCAAAGCCACTAGTTTGCGTCTGGCGGTGTCGGCCCGTCTCCAACGCGCTGCCCACCTGCACCGCGTCGCAGCCGATGATCCATGACCCATTGATTCATTGTGCTTGCGAAACGAGTGCAGAGCAGTGTAGGGCACGCCGAGCGAAGGGCTCTCGGCGTCAGGACTCTCCGCGGGACGCCGAAGGTCGTCGCTCTGTCCCTCTCGCACTCGCACCCGGATCGCGCCGTGAGCCAGAGAAAGACGAGGCGACGAAAACGACTCTTGGTCCGGCGACGCTCGAAGTAGCCTGCACTTTCGCCCGGCCGGACAATGCGGCCTTCTCTAAGGACGAACCCTTTCGGCTCGTCGCACTGCTGTTTGGAAAACAGACGCCACTTTCCTGCCGGGGAGGCTTACCCAACCTGTACTCTCAAACAAAAAAGACAAGAAAAGTTTTAAAAAGAAATTAAAATAAAAGAAAAAAGGAAAAAATTAAAAAAAAATCACGCATCAAATTTGCTGCGGGGCAACCTTAAAGGCGTTTGCCACGCATCAAATTTGATGCTCGGCAGCCCGAAAGACGTTTGCCACGGCGTTTGCGACCCCTTGTCATAAACACGCTGCTTTGCTAATAAGTAAGTACAAATACAGTTCCTGAGCGACGAACTGATGGTGGTCCCTCTGGAGATTACAGATTCAGCAACGGCTTCCTTACTTTTTCCTTAGTTTCGGTCTGAATCTAAGAGTCATCGCGACCGGAGTGGCTTCTTTCAGACGATGAGACTCCGCGCCAAGGACTGTCATACAGCAGATGAGGAAACAAGGGGCCCGCAAAGAGCTCTGGCTCTCCGAGTCTAGGAGTGAGTGCTGCTGAGTGAATCTTCAACGTTGCCCAGGTTGTTCTCGGCTCCGATAGAACGCCTCGGTTACCGCCGGGGATTTGAAACGCAGCAGTTCCCTCTTCCTGTGTGACTCGTTGAAACCGACTGGCAACCAGGCAGCGGCCATCCAGCGCGACAGTCCTGATATAATGCTCAGCCTGGAGGCGCTGGAAAGCATGACTCCCCTGAGATGGCACTGTGACGTCACTCTACTTAGCACCGAGCGGGGACGGAAGGGCGCCCCGTCTTCGTTTATGTGTCTGTCTTTCTGTCTGTCTGTCTGTCTGTCTGTCTGTCTGTCCGTCTGTCTGACTGTTTGTCTGTCTGCCTGACTGTCTGTCTGTCTGACGGTCTGTCTGCCCGCAAAATCTCGCCACCCGGTGAACCACCCTAAAACAATCGAGAAAATGGCGGGCGATCTCGGAGTAATTGGTGCGATAATTCGGCAATTCGATTTGAAATTGGTGTGGCTGCCCTCCTGGGGGCCTCATGGTCACGGCCAGGGCATCCTCGGAGACGATCGTCGACCCCGGGCACTCGGCGATGGCCAGCACACTGAGAGTCGTCGCTCTGTCTCTCTCGCACTCGTCGGGCGTCCCTTCGGGGTGCGAGAGAGACAGAGCGACCACTCTCGGATTCAGTCTGCGGGCCTGCTCGACAACATCGTCAGTCAGTCTATCGGGTGGCGTATGGTATGGGACCCACGCCAGTGGGCCAGAAGACCGGTGGAGGCGGCCTAAACTCTAGTCGCGTTTTGAGCTCTAGAGTCGCTTAAGAGGCCTCAGAACGTGTGACCCCACCAATGGATTGCTCTCCGAACGACGAATCCATTGGTGGGGTCACGCGTTCGGTTCCAGGCCTGCTTCGCGACTCTGTACCTCACAACGCGTCTAGAGTTTTGTCCACCTCCACCGGTCTTCTGGTCCACTGTGCCACGCCGCGCCACCCGACTCAACGACCCAGGCCTAGCCCTAGCCGTGACGTCACACCCAGCTCACAAAACACCTCCAGCTGTTCAAAAGCCCCTGGCACTGTTAAAAAAACTGAACTTCTGGACTATTTTAAAATGTCAAGGTGGAGCGTCCGCGTTCCTTTTCGGTAGCAGCTAATTTGCACTTCTCAAACCAATTGACCTCGCTCTGAAACAAACCACCGCGTCGTTTTAAAATGAGGTTTGTAAACCCCAGCTTGGATTAGTAATTCTATTGTTTATGGGGAGTTGAGGCGATGCGTCCCCGGAGAGTGCTCGCCCGCCGCGACGCTCCGCGGCGAAGCGAAGATGAAGCGAAAGAGTTATTGGCAGTCCTCGTGGTAGAATGGCATTCTGCAAATAAGTGGCCGGGCGTTCTGTCATCCTGCTTGGCAGGCCGGCACGGCACGGCAAGGCGAGGCACCCCACACCTGTTTGGCTAAGAAAGAATACACACAGCCAGCCAGGTCAACGAACCGTGTAGGCGCCAACCGCAGTAGCTAGGGGAAAAGACACGGATAAAACGGGTGAAATGACCAAAATGTACTCAAAAGTTAAAATAGACGAAATAGTTACCAAAAAAAAGTACCGAGTACCCAAGACAAATTTTTTTGACACTTAAAAGCATAAATATTTAAATTTTCTCCTTGACATTTTTTTTTATTTTGTGCAGGCCCGCCCAGGATTTCATACATCGCCTTCGGACAGGTCGTCGTCGTCAGGCACGCCCCCCCCCCCCCGGTCTTTGTTCGCATTGTTCCGCCTTGATTGGGCCCCGGTATTTCCATATGAGATCCTTTCTGCCCGACCGAGCGCCTCGGGAAGGTTATTGGATGGTTGCGAAGCTTGCTGAGCCACACGTCCAAGCATCGCCGTGCAGAAGATTAAAACCACCGCGAAAGATGACCATCAGAAAAAATTGCAATCCTCACGTTTTATTTGTTCAGTGAAAAAGAGTCTCCTTTTGGAAAGACCGAGACACAGTGGGCCAGAAGGTGGAGGTGGGCACAACTCTAGACGCTTTGAGCTCCAGAGTCCGGAGTGGACCTTCTTGTCCGCGGCGAAACAGAACTAGACCGGTGGGCCGCGCACGGAGAGGCCTCAGGTTTGGCATCGCATGATTTTATTCCTAATTTCCTACCCAAAACTTACGCAAGGGCGGTGGCCGGTTGCGGAGGCCGTCGCCCCAAGTGCTTGGACCGGTTTGGTTTCTGCACGCTCGATGCCTACGCCGCTGCCGGGCCGAAACAAGTGGATCGGGCTGCGTTAGAAGCACTCGATTCGAAAAGGAGCGGCGCGTAGCCCCCGCAGTGGTGGGGGCGTTTCGAATGCGGACGCGCGCGCACACGTGACTGCGTTCCGAGATACACTCGATTCCGAAATGAGTAAAATCGTGCGCCGGCGCCGGGCCTTGAACCCTGAACCTTGGCACGCTTCAGACGGGGCGGTTCCGATAAGCGTTTTGCAGGCACCTGCAAGGTGTCATGCGTGTTGCATTACAGTGGGCCAGAGGACTCGTGGAGGCGGCCAAAACCCCGGACGCGTTTTGAGCTCCAGAGTCGCTAAACAAGCCACCAATGGATTGCTCTCCGAACGAGGAATCCATTGGTGGGGTCACACGTTCGGTTCGAGCCCTACTTAGCGACTCTGCAGCTCAAAACGCGTCCGGGATTTCGGCCGCCTCCGCCGGTTCTCTGGCCCACTGTGCATCCATAGGGAAGGAACAGCTCGCAGAGAGAATGTCCGAGGGCTGGTCTCGGTGGCGGGCTGGTCTATCGCACTGATCGGCAGACTGATTCCGTCTCTCTCGCACTCATGGTGCGCCCCCTTCACGTGCGGGAGAGACAGAGCGACGAAAACGACTCTCGGAATCAGTCTGCCGGGTGACGGGCGCCTCGCGCCTTTCGCCGGGATTCCTTGGTCGCGCCGGCACACTGTCCCACGCAAGCTGCAGGCAGCGCACAGTGGGCCAGAAGACCGGTGGAGGCGGACAAAACTCTAGACGCGTTTTGAGGTTCAGAGTCGCTCAGCAGGCCTCGAACCGAACCAATGGATTGCTCGTTCGGTGAGCAATCCATTAGTGGGGTCACACGTTCGGTTGGAGTCCCATTCAGCGACTCTGGAGCTCAAAAAGCGTCTAGAGTATTGGCCACCTCCACCGGTCTTCTGACCCACTGTGCAGCGGCCCAGCCAAAGCGGAAACGAAACGAAAGTGAATCCGTCGCAAGTTCGCCGCCGCCCTCTGGCTCGTCGCATTGTCTCTCGTCCGGTCAACTCACTCGCTGTCTCTGTCGCACTCGCAGGGCGCCCCGTACAGGTGCGAGAGAGACAGCGCAAGGCGCCGTGGCGCCACACCTCAAGCCGTTACAGTGCTGTTACCGTGTGCAGCCGAGCCGTCAAGACAGTTGGTGTCATTGAAAAGCAATATAAAGCTCTCTCTTTCCCGCACGTCCTTTACTGGTCCTTTCCCTTTCTAACGGACTTTTCTCGGTTCGTTGTCGAAACAGCGGGAAAATGGGAGCGAGTGGTCCAGAAGACCGGTGGGCACGGCCAAAATCCCGGACGCGTTTTGGGCTCCAGAGTCGCTAAATGGGACTCGAACCAAACGTGTGACCCCACCAATGGACTCCTCGTTCGGAGAGCTATCCATTGGTGGGGTCACACGTTCGGTTCGAGTCCCATTTAGCGACTGTGGAGCTCAAAACGCATCTGGAGTTTTGGCGCCCCCACCGGCCTTCTGGCCCACTGCGCTGGAGTGGTACCAGTGTAGTCACGACTTGACGCGCCGGGCCGGCCGGGCCGGACGGTGCGTGGGTGTCGGCCAGGCCGATGCTGGGCGTGGTTTAGAGCCGCCCGGGCGCGATTTCTCAATCAGCATCTAAGAGCGAATTTATTGTTACTGCGAAAGCGGCAAACAGCCCGCGGCCGGCGAGGGCTGCGAGGGCCTGCTGGAACCGAGGCTGGAACCCTGGAACGGAACGAGCCGCACGAGCGAGGAACGGCGGCGGCGGTGGCGGACGTACTTCTGGAGCAGGGCTGCCACATAAATAGGCTGAAAAGTCCCACAGTGCGCGTCAAAAAGGAATTCTCTCGGTGACGTCATATGCTTGATTCCAGTCCCTTTTAAAGAACGCGTCGAAAATTCCTCCTCGCAGTGCGCGGAGACTTGGACGCGCTGTCACACACAGAGGCCCTGCATCATCAAACAAAAACAACAACACAAACAACAGCAGTAGCGGGAACACAACTCCGAAAATCGAGTTTTGAACTTTGAACGGTGGACTGATCCGTTTCCCACGGGCCTCGTTCGGCATGCACTGCTTGGCCGTCTCCGGAGAAAGACGCCGCCAATTTTGACAAGGAAGACGGTCATCTCGTCTCCACGGCTCGACGGATGTTGGTCCCCACAGTGGGCCAGAAGACCGGTGGAGGCGGCCGAAACTCTAGACGCGTTTGGAGCTCCAGAGTCGCTATACGGGCCTCGAACCGAACGTGTGACCCCACCAATGGATTGCTCTCCGAACGAGGAATCCATTGGTGGGGTCACACGTCCGATTCGAGGCCTGCTCAGCGACTCTGGCGCTCAAAACGCGCACTGCAAACTGAATGGAAAGACATTACGCCAAAATGTGGCGAGACAAAAAGTCTCGCCACATTTTGGCGATACTTTCATGTCTCGCCACAATATGGTCAGATTCAAATGTCTCGCCAATTTATGGCGAGACTTTTTTGTCTCGCCAAAATATGGCCCAAAATTATTCAAATAGGGTAGGCAATGCATGGATTCATAGCAAAATACATAAACTACTGCATTATTCACAAAATTCACGAGAAATCATTTCTGATCACCACTGATAGTTGTTTGACCCACTGGGGACTCTCAAGAGTAACGCTGTTTGTTTCGCTCATAAACCAAGAGGTGCGTCTTCACATAACAGGGCCGCTCACATTCAGTTTCATTGAAATCAGATTGTACTCACAATAATCACAGTAGCACTGTGGCTATGAAGAAATTTGCAGGCAGGTTGAGAGTTGATTCATCCAATAAAGATTGTCTACAAACATGTAGCTTTGAGTACTGTACAACTTAGCCCAGAGAACAGATGGTGCAGACTGTTGATGAACTTAACATTTTGACAGTTCTCCTTTTTCACACGCAGTTTGACAATAGCTCGAACGATTAAAAGACATCTTCGCAAACAGATAACCCAGTTGGCAACAGTCGTCATTGCTCGAAACTAGGAAAAACTAAATTATATCGTTGCAAGTCAAACAATCGCTCAGAGGCTGGCAGCCATTTTAGAGGCTATGTTTTTGTTTTTGGACAGAAGAGGTTATGGGCAGTTATGGGCGTGACGATTTAGATTCAGATTCGGGTTGGGAAATTATACGCATGACCAAACCAGTATTCGCAGTCACATCCTCACATCTCGTAACAAAAGTAACCTGAGGAAATGGCCGCTGGTTATCATGTTTTCCTCCCGACTTTGCATCAATAAAATTAAGTTTTTTCTAGTTTGGAGCGATGACGACTGTTGCCAACTGGGTTATCTGTTCGCGAAGATGTCTTTTTATCGTTCGAGCTATTGTCAAACTGCGTGTGGAAAAGGATAATTGTCAAAATGTTTAGTTCATCAACAGTCTACACCATCTGTGCTCTGGACCAAGTTGTACAGTACTCACAGCTACATGTTTGTACACAATCTTTATTGGATGAATCAACTCTCAACCTGCCTGCAAATTTCTTCATAGCCACAGTGCTACTGTGATTATTGTGAGTACAATCTGATTTCAATGAAACTGAATGTGAGCGGCCCTGTTATGTGAAGACGCACCTCTTGGTTTATGAGCGAAACAAACAGCGTTACTCTTGAGAGTCCCCAGTGGGTCAAACAACTATGAGTGGTGATCAGAAATGTTTTCTTATGAATTTTGTGAATAATGCAGTAGTTTATCTATTTTGCCATGAATCCATGCATTGCCTACCCTATTCAATAATTTTGGGTCATATTTTGGCGAGACAAAAAAGTCTCGCCATAAATTGGCGAGACATTTGAATCTGACCATATTGTGGCGAGACATGAAAGTATCGCCAAAATGTGGCGAGACTTTTTGTCTCGCCTCTCCAGAGGCGTAAAGTCTGACCTTTGGATTTGTAGTGCGTCTGGCGTTTTGTCCGTCTCTGGCACACTGTGCCCCGGCCCGCTCCGTCACTCGGAGAGTTGGCATTGTTCCTCTATGTCATCCGGTCGCACCGTCCCTTTCCTATCCAGGCGAGGAGGAAAAGCCCCGCGAAGAAAAAAAAAGACTTTTCTTTTTTTTTCGTTTACAGTGTGATGTAAAGTTACGAGGCGAGGCGGAGGCTATGATTCGCGCAGTGCCGAGCCACGCCTTGCAACGCTCCCCGCCCACCGGCCGTTGCTGTCAGGCGGTTCGCACTTTCGGACGAACGGCAAGCAGCACTCTTCACTTGCCATTCAATGTACACAAAGTGGATTCACAACAAAACGGCTGGGGAGAAGAAAAAAAAATAAAGAGGGCAGAAAAACCGACGAAATTGCTTCCGAACGAAAGGGAAAAGCATTTCTTTGCGCAGCGCGGCGGCGCAACGGTGGGCCAGAAGACCGGTGGAGGCGGTCAAAACTCTCGACGCGTTTTGAGCTCCAGAGTCGCTAAAGCAGGACTCGAACCGAACGTGTGACCCCACCAATGGATTCCTCGTTCGGAGAGCAATCCATTGGTGGGGTCACACGTTCGGTTCGAGTCCTGCTTAGCTACTCTGGAGCTCAAAACGCTTCGGGATTTTGTTCACCTCCACCGGTCTTCTGGCCCACTGTGCGGCGGGGCTGTCTCTCTCGCACCCGCAGGGATATCCCGCGAGTGCGAGAGAGACAGCGCGATGTGGATCTCATAAAAGTAACGCCGCGTGGTGCTGATGGTGCATGACGCCCGCCGTGACGCTCGCCGTGACTGTGACACTCGCTGTGACGCTCACCGTGACGAGCGTAAAACAAAGCGAGAGGCAAGGAGAAAGGGATTAAGAGTGAAAGGGATGGAAAGGAAGAGTTGGTCGATAAAACGGCGCGAGCCTCGGCGAATGGAATGGAGGGGGGGGGGCGTACGCGACATGCATAGGGGACGCCTCGGCGCTCTTTTGGGGCTCCGCTTCCGCGTGCGGCTTTCCGACGCTCTGTCTCTCTCGCAACTGCACGGGGCGCCCGCCCTTGGCCCGCCCGGCCCGCGAGTGCGAGAGAGACAGAGACGCAGGTATTATCGCAAACAGGGAGAGAAGGGCCAAGCTCTGACAACTCTTTCAGTCAAATGTATTCGTGTAAGGAGTCTTTTTACTGTAAACAACGACGCCGGTCCTGAGTAAGACTCGCAGTGATGTGGCGGGCTCACCGCCACACTGCACGTTCAGGTTCGTGCGCCATCATCCCGGCGTGAATGGGAGACGCAACCCAACGGGCAGCCGTGCGCGAAGAGTTGCCGCACCGTAAGGCGCCAGAACGCTGAGTGGGGGCGACGCCGTGGCTTCGCCGATGAAACTCGAACTAAAGTTGATTTAGCACGAAGCATGTACTTGACTATGAGTCCGAGAGTCAAAGACACAGATCTTACACTTTCTGATGCACTCTCACTATTTATGAACCCGGAATGACTACATGCAGACAAACCACAATGATGCGGACCTCTCCGAATTTGTTTCCCAAGACGATCAAGCCTTTCGTTTTCCAAAGGCTTCGACCAGGCTTCCCTCGCGTCGGCTTCGCCGCCTTGACCGTGCATCGAGTCAGCACACTGATTCCGAGAGTCGTTTTCGTCTCTCTGTCTCTCTCGCACCTATACGGGACGCCCGATGAGTGCGAGAGAAGCAGAGCGATGAAAACGACTCTCGGAGTGAGTCTGCAGCTCAGCGTCGGCACCGCCTCTAAAAATACGCGGCGGCGGAGAGCCAGTGCAGGGCACGCTGGTTTCGAACTCCACTTTCGTCTTTTCGTCTTACTCTCCTCGCCGGGTGCGAGAGAGACAGAGGCGCCGCGGTGCTGGCGCTTCTCAGTGGCGCCGGGGCGGCCGGGATGGCTGGTTGTGGCCGCTGCGCCGACCGGGATGTGCTCCTGGACATGTGCTGCCCCATCATCGCCGACTCGGGCTGCGGCTGCAGCCTGGAGCTGTGCTGCAAGATCCAGGGCTTCTACAGCGCGGTGAGCAGGCGGGAATGTCCAGAAGACCGGTGGAGGCGGTCAAAACCCCAGACGCGTTTCGAGCTCCAGAGTCGCTAAATAGGACTCGAACCGAACGTGTAACCCCACCCACCAATGGATTGCTCTCCGAACGAGGGATCCATTGGTGGGGTCACACGCTCGGTTCGAGTCCCGTTTAGCGACTCTAGGGCTCAAAACGCGTCTAGAGTTTTGGCCGCCTGCGCTGGTTTTTCGACCAACTGTGCATGGGACTTGGTGGCAACTTTGGGCGCAGATCTGGAGCGCCAGCAAGACCCTGGTGCTGAGCCTGGTCCTGGACAGCCGGCTGAAGGAGGGCAGCTCCGCGTACGCCTGGGCCGCCGCCATGCCCGTCGCCTTCCTGGCCACCGGCATCGCCGTCAACGCCCTCGCCTCGCTCGCCAGCGTCGCCTTCCTCGTGGGGGTGTACCAGGTGAGGGGAGGAGCACCGCGGGCGGACAAAACTCTAGACGCGTTTTGAGCTGCAGAGTCGCCAAACAGGACTCGAACCCAACGTGTGACCCCACCAATGGATTGCTCTGCGAACGAGGAATCCATTGGTGGGGTCACACGTTCGGTTCGAGTCCCATTTAGCGACTCTGGAGACGTACATATGCCTTCTTTCCTGTGTGGTTGCAGAAGAGGCCGAACTTCCTCTCACCCTACCTGCTGGCCGTCCTCGCCCAGATGGTGATGCACGTCATGGCCGTGATGCTGTTCGCGGACGACTCCATCCACTTCTTCGTCATCGGCCTCGTCGAGACCTGTGAGTGAGCTCCCCTACTTCAGACCCAAATTCTAATATTCGTGTTGCAAGTCACTCAACTCCCAAACCAAATTGCGACCTCATTTTGAAAATGGATTTTGATTGTGGGAAAATAAATCTAAAGGCATAAGTCGGACTAATTTCCCAGGGGGTGGAAACGGCGCTGATTTGGCGCCATGGCTGCGGCGATGCGTGCACGGCCGTTGGTTGTTGTTTTTTTGTGGTTCCGAGAACCCATTTAGCTAAAGTAGACATCTTATGCACAATCCTGCACGTGTACTTCTAGAGTAATGTTGTCCTTCGAGAAAATAAGCCCGTTGAAGATTTGAAACCCACAGGACGAGTCATGACATGTTTGTAACTTGTTTTAAATGGCTCATCCGCGTTCGGGCGCGGCGATTCTGCCTGAAAACGCCGGAAAAAATGTAAACAAGTTACAAAAATGTGAATATCTCACTTGTAAGTATCAATTCGGCCCAAGAGCTTATTTGCTGATCCTTCAACCTTACCTTTAAGTACGCTTGAGTTTTGTCGTTAAGACACTACTTCAGCTGGAAAGTGGTTTACCATAACGCGGTAAGTGGTGAACGGCAAAACGGCCGTGCACGCATCGCCGCAGCCAAGGCCGCCAAATCAGCCCGTTTCCACCCCTGATTTTCCGGATGCGTGAGCTGTGATTTCGTTGACACGTTTCGATTTTCCAGGCCTGCTTATCTACATGCTCCGCGGGGCGACCAGCCACCGATTCTTCCTGAGGGACGCAAAAGCTGGACCCACGTTGAGCAGCAATGGTACTTTTTTCTCTTTTTTTTTTGTTTTTGATTTTTTTTTAAATTTTGTGCTTTATTTGCTTTTTATTGTTTTTTTGTTTTTTTGTTGTTGTTTTTTTGTTATTTTTTCGACACCAGCAATTGTGAAATCAGAATATGGCTCGATATTTGTGATGAGTGGACACTGATTTTGTGTGTGGTTGACCTTCTTTCCAGCTTCCACTGATGTGACTGTCGTGGTCATGGAAGGACAGCAGAACCCATCTGGCGCCATCCAACTAACCAATTTGTCAGCCGAAACCGGAAATGCGGCATAACAAGCTCATCCCCAGGGAGAACAAAAAAGTCCAAATTATGTCAATAATCTTTGGTCAAAATTTGGTCCATTTTGATGTCCAAATGACATCATTTGATCAGTTTGATTTGATTTTGACTGCCTGTTCTCCTTGGGTCGCAAAGCCACGCCCGTGTACGTATACGTGGGCCATCTAAAACCATGTACCTGTGTCAATGTCAGTGTACCTGTCAATAATAAAGTCTCCTTTTTGCAACCGGCTGTTTATTTCTGCCCCGATCGACGGAGGGAGCAGCTCACTCGAGAAGAGAGCCCCTTGGGGTGACGAGAGAGGCTGGCAGGCTCAAGGGTTGCCAAAACGCACCATTGTCGATAGGGTTGCCAACCTCCGCCTGCCTACTGGTCAACTCTTGAATAGCAAAGTGCGGATAGTGTCACGTCGGCAGGCTGAGGTTGGCAGCCCTTTCGACACTGGTGCATCGTGGGAGTTTGGGTCGACTAACGTGGCAGCACTGGCTAGCTTTGGCGGGGCGGCAGTCCGGCGAGAGGCCAGCCCTGCCGCTGAAGGTGCACGCCGTGGAGGGCTAGGTCCTCGCCGTTCACGTGCCCGGCGCCTCTTTGGCGTGCACGACGGCCTCCCCGGCCAGCAGGGGGCTCCTGGCGGACGGCAGCCCGTCGACGCCGTCGCCTGAAGGCACACTCCCTTTAGGTCAAAGTCCACGGCGCTGTAAAAACTCCCAGTGTGGTGGACTCACGCCGCAGTGCGCGCAGTGTGCTGGCCAGGGCGTCCTCCTCGCAGAAGGCCTCCACGTCGAAGCCAGCGCCCACCAGCTTGGCGCGCGCGCCGGGCCGCGTCCCCGTCAGCAGGAGGCGCTGCCCGCCCTGCTGCAGCTCCTTGGCCAGCGCCACGAGGGCCTGTGGAACCACAAGCACAGTCACTGGCTCGCCGCACAGTGGGCCGGAAGACCGGTGGAGGCGGACAAAACTCTAGACGCGTTTTGAGCTCCAGAGTCGCTGAAAAGGGCTCCAATCGAACGTGTGACCCCACCAATGGATTGCTCTCCGAGCGAGGAATCCATTGGTGGGGTCACACGTTCGGTCCGCGGCCCCTTTAGCGACTCTGGAGCTCAAAACGCGTCCGGGAAGTTTTGACCGCCTCCACGGGTCTTCTGGCCCACGTCGAGGGCCACAACAAGGCACTCGCACTTTCTTTTGCGACTGACTGTACTCGCTGGGTCGTACCGAGGCGCCCGAGTAGTCCAGGGTGACGACGGCGGAGAAGTCCAGCACGACGGGGAGCTCGCCGCGGCCGAGCCCCTTGGCGGTCCCGGAGGCGTGCTGGCGCAGGGCCTCCACGCCGGGGTACAGCAGGCCCAGCGACGGCCGCACCAGCACGTACTCGGCGCCGTCCTCGCTCTGCAACCGCCGCAGTGTGTACAAACTCCAGACGCGTTTTGAGCTCCAGAGTCGCTAAGCCGAGGGGAAATCACTCTTAAAAACTGTGACCCGACTACTCCCTATTACGTTCTATTACGCTATTACAGAAGGCTTATTACGCTCGAAAATATCCAGACTTAGGCTAAAATCGGACCCAAAAAAGGGAAAGTTTTAAAAAATTTGGCTATTACGCTATTACTATTACGCGTAATACTAGGAATTGGTGACCCGACTATTACGCGAGTGATTTCCCCCTCGCGCTAAGCAGGACTCGAACCGAACGTGTGACCCCACCAGTGGACTGCTCTCCGAACGAGGAATCCATTGGTGTTGTCACACGCGTGGTTCGAGACCTGCTTAGCGACTCTGCAGCTCCAAGCGCGATTTTGGCCGCCTCCACCGGTCTTCTGGCCCACCGAGATGCCTCACCTGTCGCGCGGTGTCCGCCACGGCCGGCGTGGTCCAGGGCTGCAGCAGCCTGGTGGCGTCCAGCAGCATGCCGACCACCAGGCCCACCTCCACGCCGAGCCACAGGCACGTCAGGAAGGTCGCCACCAGCACCGCCAGGTCGCGCTCTGCGGACCGCCAACACACAGTAGTGTCGCTCTGTCTCTCTCGCGCCCCTTCGAGGCGCCCCGTGAGTGCGACAGAGACAGAGCGACGAGGTGATCTGAATGGAGGGACGGTAGAGGAAGACTCACTGCTCGTCCTCCAGAGGCGCGGCACGATGGCGGCGTCCACCAGGCTGCCCACGGCCACGATGAGCACGGCGGCGAGGGTCGGCCGCGGGATGAAGTAGAAGTAGGGCGTGAGCCAGGCCAGCGCGCCCACGATGAGCAGGCTGCAGTACGCGCCGGCCAGCGGCGTGCGCACGCCCGAGGCCTAACAACACCCCCACGATGCACCAGTGTCGAGAGGGTTGCCAACCCCAGCCAGCCAGCCAGAGCATTGCCTGAGGTTGGCAACCCTGTCGACAGTGGTGCACTGTGGGGATGATTTCCTACTTACCTCCGCCACGGCCGAGCGAGTCAGTGCCCCCGACACGGGCATGGCCTGCAGCAGCGAGCCCACCAGGTTGCAGGACGCCAGGCTCAGCATCTCCTGCGACGCGTCCAGGGCGCCGCTCATGCTGCTGGTCGCTGCGGCGGGGATAGAGCAATCCATTGGTGGGGTCACACGTTCGCTTCGAGTCCCATTTAGCGACTCTGGAGCTCAAAACGCGTCCGGGATTTCGACCGCCTCCCGGCGGGTGGCGCTCACCGTAGGCCTTGGCGATGGCGATGTTGACGAGGACGCCGACGACGGGTGTGACCACGATGCCCACGCCCAGCTCGGCCGTCATGTCCACGAAGCTGTATGTGGCGTTGCCCGCCGTGGTGCCGCCGAACGGGGGCAGGGTGACGGCGGGCAGGCCGGGCGTCATGTACCCTGCAAGCAGCACGTCGTTCGCGTCGCTCTGTCTCTGTCGCACTCATGAGGCGGGGGTGCGAGAGAGACAGACTCACCCACCACGGCGAACGGCACCACCGTCTCCCCCTCCGCCGGCCGGCTGGCCAGCAGGAAGGCCACCACGGAGGCCGCCGTGATGCAGAAGGCGTTCTTGGAGATGGACAGGAACCACAGGGCGCGGCCCAGCCGCCGGGCCGGGTCCACGCGGACCAGGGACAGCCCCTGCGGACGCGCGCAGAGCTCCAGAGTCGCTGAATGGGACTCGGACTGAACGTGTGACCCCACCAATGGATTGCTCTCCGAACGAGCAATCCATTGGTGGGGTCTCACGTTCGGTTCGAGGCCCATTTAGCGACTCTGGAGCTAAAAACATGGCCGCCTCCACTGGTCTTCTGGACTGCCGCTGCCGCGCACCTTGAAGGCCAGGAGGAAGGCGATGGAGGCGAAGCCGAGGCCCGCGTCGCCGGGGCGCACCTCAGAGACGCGCCGCCCGAGCTGCAGCAGTGTGTCCACGCAGCCGTGGCCGCGGACGTACACCCCCAGCAGCGGCGGCAGCTGCGCCACCATGATGATGATAGCCGTGGCCGAGGTGAAGGCCGACACCACGGGCATGGAGATGAAGTCCACCAGGAAGCCTGCCGGGAGACCACTTTGTGCGTAACTTGCGCGTGAGTTCCTCCAAGTTCCAACGCCTTACCCAGGCGCAGCACCGTCATGGCGAACTGGACCAGGCCCGTGAAGAAGGTGAGCAGGTGCACGAAGGTGACGGGCTTGTCGCGGGTGAACTGCAGCGTCACGATGGACATGATGGAGGCGGGGCCGATGACGACCTGCTTGATGGTGCCCAGCAGCATGTAGGCGATGCCGCCGGCGAACGCGGAGTACAGCCCGTACTGGAAGACACAAGCCTCGGTCGCACAGAGGGCCAGAAGACTGGTGATGGAGGCGGCCAAAACTCGAGCAGCCTTTTGAGCTCCAGAGTCGCTAAGCAGGACTCGAACCGAACGTGTCACCCCACCAATGGATGCCTCGTTCGGAGAGCAATCCATTGGTGGGGTCACACGTACGGTTCGAGTCCCATTTAGCGACTCTGGGGCTCAAAACGCGTCCGGGATTTTGCGCCCTCCTGTTTTGCCTACCTCGGGCTTGACGCCGGCCAGCTGGGCGTAGGCAATGCTCTGCGGCATCATGGTCAGGCCCAGGGTGATCCCGGACACCAGGTCGGCGACGGCCAGGTCCGACGTGTAGGCCGGCAGCCATCTCAAGACCGGCACACGGCGCACCAGCCATGCCGGGACTGCAGTGAATGAATGGTCCAGTAATGAATGGATGGCCCAATATTTGAATGAATGAATTAGTGAATGAATCTGTACAGGACTTGGCAGCTAGGAGACCTTGCCATTGAATCGAGCCGTGACCCATCCTTCCACGTGTGTGCCTCCACCTTATCAGCACGCGTGTGTTTGGCCTGACTTACCTACGGACTCGGCGCTGGCGCCATCTTTGCGTCGGAATAGACCCATTCCCCCGGCCTGCAATACAAAGCAGTCTGCTGAGACCAACCTCACACTTCGATCATTCAATCGGTATATTTCCATCTGAAGTGACACGGTTGGACTAAACTTTGTTTCGTCCCTCCGGGATTTCTACTGTCTACGAAATTGCGACAACAAGGCATGGAGAGAGATTCGTTGTGTTTGTCTGTTTTTAGCGTCAATTTTCGTGCGGCTCTGACGAGCCAGTTTGAAGCCCCCCTCCACGTTTAATTGATTCTGATGGGTTGCCCGTCCCCAGGCCAGCGCGCATGCTGCTTTTCCTCAAAGAATTCGCGTTCGTGTCAAGTGACATCAGTCAAGACCTTCAACCAGATTTCGTACTGATGCGCCCTGCATTCAAGCCACGCGCTCCACTGCAAAGAAGACTTAGTCAAATCGAACACAACTTTCAGTTTTAGCTCTTGTTGTTGAACCTTGGCTTGGAATTAATTGAACGCGCTCTCAGTGAAAATCGGTCAAAATGGTCAGACAGAGGAAATGAACGAGAATAACGTCAATCTGACTACCTTCTGTCTGCTTTTCTCTCGTTCTAACAGTGCTGAGGAAATGAACACACAGGTCCGCCTTGCCCGCCACTGTGAGGCATCCGATCGCAGAGTCCCATGCCGTCCTCCGGCAATTCAATTGTGTCAATTCTAGCAGTGGTTCGGTCGGCCCATTTGACCGCGGTCGGGCACGCCTACATGGAGCCCACACACACAGGAATGCAATTTTGGCGCACTCTTTTTTTCTGACCTAGGATTAAAAAGGGGGCAACAAGGTACCTCAGCCAAAGGACAGAACAACGGAGAGAGCAAGATTCTCGTGACAACGCGAAATAACGCACTCACTGGATTTTGAGTTCCAGTTTACTACATGAACGTACACACGCAATTCGAAGGATAACTTCGAATGTCACTATGAGAATTGTTTTGTCGATTTGGAGTCGGAAGCTCAGTTTATGGAATGAATTATTTGGCAAACTGGCGACTCCGTCGCCATTTACTCACTGGGGGGCGTGCAGGGCTTGTCGTGGGACCGCGGCGGTGTCTGGGGCGGGACTGACTGTGCCCATGCGAACGCCGGCGCCTCGCTGGGCGCCTGACAGTGGGTGCACTGTTAAAAATTCTTTGAAAAAATAGAATCGACAAAAATCTGGATCCGAAAAGCAATGAACTGGATCGACGGATGTAGTGTTGTGTCGAGCAAGGTATTGGCAAGTGCCACTCAGTTACTCAGTTCAACTACACACTTGAAAGAAACCCACGAAATTACCGTGTGCACTCACAGATTAATTCATGTCCTTGGACCTAGTGCTCCGTCTTGTCACGTGGGGGTCCTGAGGGACAGTTGGTACCTGGGTGATCACTGGGCCCCGAGGAGGAAGGGAAGCGAAGGGAAGTCATTTTCGTGTCAGAATGACACTAAAAGTGACCTGGAGGTCAAGATTGGATACCATTCTCTCATCACAGCGACGCAATCTGACGTCAAACCACCTCAAATTAACTTTGTATTCCTCCTTGTGAATGGTCTGTCGCAGACCTTAGGATCATTGTTGCCAACCAAGTTGGCAAATACTTCCTCGACGCTAGCAGGCCACTGGAAGCAGACGCCTCTGGGTTGATTCTCAATTATTTTTCAACATTTTGGCTCCCACTGCAACAACGGAGCCTGAAAGACCTTGAACGCTGATAAAGGAGAAGTGGGTCGCTGCGGTGTGTTGGTACGCGTCAAGACAGGTGTTACGTCCGTGAAGATAAGTCCCGCGCCGCGTAGGTAGCCATCCCGCGCTTCACCCGTCTTGCTAAATTTAGTGCAAAACTCTTTTATCGTCCATGTTTTTTTTTAAATTTTATATTTTATTGAAAACATTAATTTCAACAACGGTGCCTTAAAGCTACGTCCTTGATAGTGATGGAAGTGTACCAAGTCGAGGACAAGGCAGGACTCGCGGGTCGCGGAAGACCCCCTCCCTCTTCACCACGGTGGAGGTCTTCCCGGCGAGCTCCGCCGTCGTGGTGGACAGGCCCCCAAGAGCTGCTCGAGGGTTGGTCGGTTGACCGTTTGCGATTTCACCAAATCGGCTTGGCTGACTAGATTGCACGGTGGCCGAAGAGCCGCCCCTGGAACACGGTGAGGAGACATTGGCAACAGTGGGTCAGAGGACCGGTGGAGGCGGTCAAATTGGGTTTTGAGCTCCAGAGTCGCTAAATGGGGCTCGAATCGAACGTGTGACCCCACCAATGGATTGCTTTCCGAAAGAGGAATCCTTTGGTGAGGTCACACGTTCGCTTCGAGCAACTTCTCGAGAACAAAGCCAAGGTCCAGCAGGCACAGCACCTTCACTGCTCCACGATGAGGTGGATGTCCTCCCCGGGGTGGTACTTCTCCTTGTGCTCGTGGAACAGGTCCACCAGCGCCTTCTCGAACTTCTCCATCAGCTCCTGAATCTGCTCCGGGCTGGGTTCTGCCACCTTTTCAACGGGGATGGGTGCTCCAACTGCCAAAATAACAAAAATATTTTTTTAAAATTCTAATTGATGCTATGTAGTGAGTTGACTTCAAGGTGCATGCACGCACCCACGACGGTGAGAGGCAGCCGGTGCGGCACGGCGCCGAAGGAGTACTGGAACAACCCCCTGCCGACGGGCACGACGGGGACGAAGCCCAGCACGCGGCGGAACCAGTTCTGGAAGGTGGCGATGGCTGAGCCGCGGACCTGGGACAGCAGCCGGTGCTCGTTGAAGGTGAACACGGGCACGAGCGGGACGCTGCAACCACGCGAGTCAAATCAGTACAGTCAACTAAAATTTTACCTCAAAGCTGTTTTCTCGCAATGGTCGAGTCGCTGCTGCTGCGCGCGCCTGGAGGGTCGGCAAGCCATCCACTCTACGTGCGCGGTGGGTTGCCTACTCTCGGCATCGCAGGCGCAGAGTCGGGCGCAGTGCAGTGGGCCAGAAGAACGGCGGAGGCGGCAAAAACTCCAGACGCGTTTTGAGCTCCAGAGTCGCTAAATGGGACTCGACCCGAACGTGTGACCCCACCAATGGATTCCTCGTTCGGAGAGCAATCCGTTGGTGGGGTCACACGTTCGGTCCCTCACCCCTGCTGCAGGGCCAGCCTGACGAAGCCCTTCCTCCTCTTGAGCACGATGCGGTAGTCGCCGGGCTCCGAGAGTTGCGCCTCGCGCGCGCCGCCGACCAGCAGCACCACCAGCCGGCCGCCGCGGGGGTCACTGAGCGCGCAGCGGAGGCTGGATATGGCCGCGCTGATGATGCCTGAGCACAGAGAGTCGTGGAGAATCCAGCCAGAGGGAAAACCCCTCAACGCCGAAGGAAGCCTACCTACCTTGCGACAGCAGCATCTCCCTCAAGAAGGGCACGCTGAAGTTCTGCCGCAGCGTCACCAGGTTGGGCGTGGTGCCGGGGAACAGCTTGCGCACGCCCAGCGCGTCAGTGCCGAAGCTGCCAACACGACAGCAACAATCAGCAATTTTGAATTTTTAAATTTGGAATTTTGGAATTTTGACGAATTTTTGTTTTGCGCTTGCCTGCAGACGACGCCGGTGCCGATGATGCCGTGCGGGTAGGAGCACAGCAGGTAGTTCTTGTCGGGCGGCAGCTCGGCCGTCTTGACGAGCCGCACGGGGAAGTAGTCCCGGAAGTAGTTCCACAGCACGCAGCCGCGCACGAACGACCAGCCGCGGCCTGGAACCACAGGGAACCACCAAAATTAAAAAAAAAATTTAAAAAAATGTTAAAAATTTAAAAAAAAAGAAATTAAAAATTTGTTGAAAAATGCGGGAGTTTTTGCTTACTCGGTTGGCAGCACTGACTTACCGTTCCGCCGGCCGCCCTGATCGCACGTGTTCCGGTCGAGGTAGAGCCAGGCGAGGTACAGCGGCAGCAGCCACCGCAGCACGGGGTGGAGGGCGAGCAGGGACGCCACCGCCCACAGGATCCACGGGCCCAGGAAGATGGAGTACATCCACATGGCCACCACCAGCGTCTGCAGGCGGCGCGACAGCGGCAGGCCGAGCGGGGCCCACCGCACGCCCAGCACCATCGTCCCTGCGGACAGAGTCGCCCTGTCAGACGGACGAAATTCCCGCCACGCGCCAGTGTCGCAAGGACTGCCAACCTCTGGGCGACTTCTCGAGCAAAGATTAGTCATTGCGCTGCAGGCTGAGGCTGGTCGCTCAGAATTGTGTTCCCTTTGTGTGCCTGCCTATGTGCCTCAGGCGGTCGCAGGGGCCACACGGCCGAGCACTGCAGTCGCGCGCGCCGCCTCGGCGTCCGTCCGTCTGTCCGCCGGCAGTGGCCGGCAGGCTCGCCTCGCCGCCCCCTTCTGTTCACACAACGTTCTGCTGCGCCCGCTGCGCTGCAGTTTGCGCGCCAAACGTCCGTGCCCCCTCCACCGCCCCCCTCTTCTTTCTCCCGTCGGGCCGTCCAGTCCGACACTCCGTTCCGCACGGCGGAGCCCGAAATTTGCATCTCAACCTCACCTGGCCTGAGCGAGAAAAATGCGGCCAGTCCCCCGTCCTGCTGATCAAATAAATCGTATGTAGGAAGCAAACATCTGTTTGGCACGAGTTTCGTACACAGGCGCAAGTGTCGCTTCTAAAAATGACTTTGTGTTACAAAGTTGGCCTGACTGTATCTTGCCGACGGCCGACTCCCGACCCGGCCAACCCAGCCCGGATCCACGAACGAGAAAAAGGGTAGGGGGCACATCAGGGCGAGGTCTCCCCCCCCCCCCCTTTCCTCCCTCTGGTCTGCTGCTCAGTCGACCGCTGCCGTGCTTACGAGCTGGAGCGTTCCGGCCGGCCGCTGCGGTACTGCTTGTTGTGGGGACAAAGGAAAGTGAACAGGTACGTGGGAGAGGTCTGAGCGCGACGATGAACCGGCCAGATGAGTAGTGCGTGTCTACGGATGCAAACGCGCTGAATGTTGGACTGCAATATCGCAAGTGAGGAAAGCCCGCCAAATTTCTGTGACGTGGCACAAAGGGAATCTCGTGTGTCGATAAGAGCGTACCTGTGGAAGCTAGCGAAGTTTTTCCGGTCGCGCCCTCATTATCATTTGTCGTGCAACATGGCGGCCGCAGTGATGCGTCGCAACGATTCAGCGGCCTTTAACCCGCCCGCGAGCCAGGTTAGGTTAGGGTGACAAGTGAGCCACCGAGTGTTGCGTCAGCGTCGATGGGGAAAATATCGATTTGCAATTGCCATCGTAGACAACCAATTTTTTTTACCGAGTCGTGCCACCGCGAAAAATGTAAAAAAAGGTTGGGTCTCTATGGTCTCTGAGGACCCAATGTATTATACGTAGAACATCCGTATCAATGGCATTTCTTCTGTTTCCAGGAATCGCCGACGCCATGGACTCAAACGGAGGAACGGGCCGTGCAAATGCAGCACTATCAGGTAGGGGCCGTTCTACGATACCATTTTGGGGGTGGGGGTGGGGGGGAGTCGAGCAACACCCTATCTCGGTCACGTAGTATGGGAATGACCCCTATCACACCTTATCTGCCGCAACGCTACTGTTGTTTAGCAGCCTTGCACCCAAACAAATTTTGCGCGCGTGAAATCAGAATCCCAATTCGAATTACCTTAGTGTTTTTTTTTTTTGTTTTTTTTTTCAGCTGAGAGCGCGAGAAATGGGACAGGGGCTGCTGGTCCATCGCGCCGCTCCAACCAAAACCCATCCAGCCCTTCCGCTTCGCCTCCAGTCACCAGGGGAGTCAAGAGGAAGTCGGGGGACAACCAAGTCCGTCAACGGAAGCTTGATACCGCGCTGGCACGAGCAATGTACGCCACAGGAGTGCCCCTCACAAAACTTGCCAATCCGTATTGGTCCAAGTTTTTTGCTCTGCTGCAGTACGCGCCGCCCACGCCCGATGAGCTGAGCAACGCCTTACTTGAGCAAGAGTACAAGCAGTGCCAGGCCAAGACGGAAGAGTTGACCCACAAGGCTGATTGTTTGGGAATCATGGCTGGCTATTTCCCAAACGTTCGATTGGACAGCATCATTAATATTATCGTCACCACTCCCCAACCTGCGATTTGGACTCAAAAAAATTACCTTGGAAACAGAGGAAAAGACGAGATAGGGAACGAGTTACTTACAGCCATAAACAAAATAGGCTCTCAAAAATTTTGGTTACTCGTGACTAACTGCAATGAGGATGGGTATGCTGCTGACAAGGTTATCGAAAAATACTCCCACATTACTCAGGTTAAGTGTGCGTCTCAATGTTGGGATCTGCTTGTCGGTGATTTGATCTGCTCAGTACCTGAGTTTACGGTGCGATTTCTGCAGGCCAGGGACATAGTGAAGCACTTTAAATTTTGCTCTGAGCGACTAGCTGTCTTCAAGGAGAATCAGGCCGAGATCTACGGTGAATCGGCGAGGACTCTGAAACGTCCTGGAGCAATCAGTTGGGCGCAGGGCGTTCGAATGATGATCTCTGTCATTGAAAATCAGGAGGCGTTGAGAGAGTCTGTTCAGACTGCGCCAGACATTGACGAAAACATCAAAAATCATGTTCTGGAAGAAGACTTCTGGAAGGAGATACGATGTTTTTCCGAGATTCTCACTCGCATCCACGCGGCTATCACGTACATCGCAGGGACACAGGCGCGTCTGTCGGATGTTTACCACATCCACGTGCTGATCATCGAGTGGGTCAGGTCGAACCTGTCCAAACTAGGTCTGCGAGAAAGGGCGAGGCAGGTGGACGACGTTTTGATAGAAAGTATGGGAAACCTCGTAGCTCCCATCCACTTGGCTGCGTACCTGCTCGATGATAGGTACGAAGGGAGGGGTTTGGACTCGGAAGGAGAGAGGCAGGCCCGCGAGTGCATCGGAAGCCTCCGAAGCCATCCAGGGCTGGAAGCAGTAGAAGAGGATAAGAAGGAGGATCGCATCGCCCAGAGCATCATCTCCATGCCGCCGTCGGCGGCGGAGTGCGGCCGGCGTCGCTCGGAGCACGCCTTCATCCACAGCAAGGCCAGGAACCGCCTGACCGACGACAGGGCGGCCAAGCTGGTCAAGATCCGGTGCACCCTGCAGGCCGACCTGTCCAAGAGGAAGTCCAGTGGGCGCGCGCCCATGACCGTGCAACAGCTCGAGGAGTACTTCGCCAGGTACCCGGAGATCGCTGAGGTGGCGGCGGACAGCGAGGACGAAGAGGAACGAGAAGTACTCCCACCTTTGAAACGCCAGACCAGGATAGACGAGTATTTTCCGAGCCGCGCTCCGAACTCGTCTCGCGCTTCCTCAGAGTGTGTTGCGCTGTCGAGCGCGGAACGTAGCTCTAGCGGCATTATTAAATTTTTCCGAAAAAGCTAAGAGCCGAATGTGTCCCTCAGAGTGGGCAAAAGCAAAGGCAGCCACCTGGTCTCGCTGCAAGCGCCCCAACTGGGCCTCGTTTACTGTACAGATGTACACCCCTGCAACAACTCGGCTGCTGAACAACTCGCTATCGAAGGCTCATAGAACGTGTACCATTTCAATTTTGTAACTGGGTGAGACTAGAGCCCTAGAGAGGTTAGGTTAGGGCTCTAGGTGAGACTAGCCACTTACAGTGGCCCTTCATATTTTTTGCATGTATTTTGTTAGTATTATGGGGAACCTCGCTTAAAATATTAACATGAATTGTTTTTCAATTTTGATAATTTGTAACAGACATTCTGTATTGGTCCTCAGTATTTCCAAATGTAATTTTGATAAATAAAGATTAAAGCGAAACATATGCATTTTATGGAAGTCCATCGACGCTTCATTTTCTTCGGCGCTTTCCTCAGTCACATTCAATCAGGTAAATCTTACTCCTCACAGTTTGACGACCCTCATAACTGGACAAAATGTTTGGCAAGTACTGGAAACTTCTCGCACTCCCCCGCACAGTCCTGTGTGCGCTGAACTGGACAGTGTGGTTCGGTTTTGGGCTTAGGCGGGCCCCTGAGGACACCGGCTGACTTTGGATGCCACCTGACGGAGGGCGCGCGGGCACCGCCGGCCGGTGTGCCGTCTCAAGGTCCCCAGACGGCCACTCGGAGGACGAATCTTATCGGGAGCCTAGAGATACACTGGCGCCAAAGTAACGCGTAGGGACCACGAGGAATGCCGGGGCGATGAACCGGCAGACCGCCACGGTCAGACGCTTTTTGAGACGCCCGCCCGGGTCGCCGCCTGCGACGCGGGCAACCCAACTCACGCCGCGGCCCCCGTTTATGTAAGGCCCCCATGACGCGTGCGCAGTGTAGTGAGTGGGCAGCGCGCATGCATGAATTATGCCATTATGTCATCTGGCCGTGACCAAGGTCCCGTGGGGCGCGGAAGGTAAGGGGTGCGCAGTGGGCCAGACGACCGGTGGAGACGGCCGAAATCCCGGACGCGTTAGCTCCAGAGCCGCTAAGTGGGACTCGAACCGAACGTGTGACCCCACCAATGGATTCCTCGTTCGGAGAGCAATCCATTGGTGGGGTCACACGCGCGGTTCGAGTCCCGTTTAGCGACTCTGGAGCTCTGCACGCGTCTTGCGGCCGCCCCCACCGGCGCTGGCTCCGCCCGCTCCGCCACTGCGTTGCTGCTCACCGCATTCGCGCTCCCCGGCAGCGACGTCCGCCATGGCGGCTCTTCTCTCGGCACGCCGTCCTCGCCGTCCACGCCGCGACTGCAGCACCGAATCGAACCGAGTCGCAAACACAGATAAAGGTTGGACGCGTGCTAAAGGCGGAGCGCGAAGCGCGGAGCCAAGCCGTGTGGCCCGGCCCTGGCCCTGGCCTCGGCTCGGCCCTGCCCTATCCCTTGGCGTGGTCCGGAGACCTCTGCAGGCAGTGCTGCCACCCGAGTAAGCGGAAACTCCCACGGTGTACCAGAAAGGGTGGCCAAGCCTGCCTGAAGCAATGTCTTGGCTTCGCCTTTGAGAAGTAGGCAGCCTCAGGTTGGCTACCCTTCCAACACATCCAGTCCATCGTGACAATTTTTCCCTACTTTTGTGGTAACACTGCCTGCAGGCACGACCTGTGGCACAGCTAATAGATGGAAAACCAAATATAAAATTACTTTGGAGTATGAAACGCATTTTTCCTAGTCCAAGAGTTTCACGTTGTTGCTTGGTCACTATCACAATAGGCCACACCACCTCCGCAAGCACTGCTGGCAAGGCACACCGAGATAGCGCAATGTCTCACTCGCACACGCAGCGAGTGCAGGGGAAATGCTAGACAGAGAGCGAGAGGGGACAAGGTGTAAAGTGGTATTGGCTCGGTGGTTAATCCACGGCTCAACGAAGAGTCCACCATGAAGCAAGTACGCAGATCTTCTGCAAGCACATCCACGCCCACCATTAGCTGCTGAGGTGGGTTCTGGAAACACAGCTATCAAGTGTCTAGCGCGGGCCCTACTCTCGTGAGGTAGCCGCGGTGTGAGCTGACACTAAGCTCCTTAGAAACCGAGACCACGCTTCGACCGCTGGTCATTAAAAACCAGCTTACACATCCATAGATAATTTGTAAAATTCAAACGCTGCCGTGGACTTTCGAATTTCCGTAGTACTTTCTCACTGGGACAAGGCAAGGAAGGATTCAAAAATGACTAACACAGCGGTGGACATTGCAAACGATGTTTATTTTGCGTGTTTACAAGCTACATCACAATGTGGTACACAGTTCAATGAAGGCGGATGGAATACACAATACGTGGAATGATTTATGAGTGCAGAGCAAAGGAATGCTTTTAGGGAACATGTTTCTGTGCTCCTAAAAGAAAAATTTAACTTCTTTAAAGTGGAGGCCAAGAAGAAACGAATTTTGCTCTGCCACCGTATGGATTTACAATGTTTCCGGCGTCAATAGTCAGATCATCTATAAAAGCATTCAACAAAAATAGTCTCTTATTTTATTATTAACATATAGATATAATTTGATATAAATTCTACTTGTAAACATAAACTAGCATCACATTTCTAAATTTGCATAGGAGTACAAATGGAGTTGCACACGGGCGCACGGCCTTCCCACAAGTTATGGTACTGCTAATATTGTTATTAAAAATATTTTTAATAGGAGTCATTCAAAAAGTCTCTAAACAAAGGGCAAATCTAGTTGTTTTTGTTGCGCAAAGTGCAACGATATGTAAAATATGTATTGTCTTTTTTGTGCAAATTGTTACATGGCTGAAACTTCACAGGCGACACCAATCCTTCCGCTAAAGAAACACAAATAACGGTTTCAAAGTGTTATTTTCTTTAAATCCTACAACAAATGAATAAAGTTAAACGACGCGTGGGGGAGAATGGTGAATGTGGGGAATGAAAGACGAAATCATGGATGTTATGAATGTAAAGGATAAACCACGGTGCGTACCAATACTGTTAAATAATCACAAAACTCAACAAAATGATTAACAGCCCAGGGTCTTTGGCCCAGCATGACAATAGTAATGTTATTTTAACATTTAGTCGTGGAAACCACAGGATGCCACGCAGACTAACACATACTTAGCATTTTATCAAATAATATCGTCAAATCTGACTCGCACGCAGACACATACGCACGGACACACAAACGCTTCACTCACACACTCACTCACACATGCATGATTACATATATACACTTTTACACGCGCACATACATCCGCCTACTCAACATTCACAGACATGGTATCTGGGCGACTTTGTCTTCACTTTACGGCACATGTTCGACGCTGCAGTCCTGCTGCAAGCGGAGGCTGGCTCGGTGTGACGAGGTACATACATCGGGTACAAAACGAAATGCGTCACGAATCCAAGTCAAACAATACAGTACTCACAAAGAAATGTACATTGCCTGGGTCAGGCCTGACACGCTGCAACTGTTCGCAGCAACAAGGTTCGAGACCGGACAGCGCGGGGGAAGGTGCTGGCCTCCTTGACAGTTTCTGACTCGGTTCAGGCAGCTGGCGCGAGCAGCGGCGCCGACTCCAGTGATGCCACTTAAAGAAGCAAAAATTGCCCACGACGCACCAGTGCCGCCAAAAGGCAGTCCTGCCGACCAAGGCAGGTTGGGGTTGGCACCCCTGTCGGCACTGGCGCCTCGTGGGCCATTTTCGCCGACTCCTTTGGCAGCACTGCCGGGCGTCGGAGCGCCCTACACAGCGGCGGGGCGGCGGGGCAGTATGAAGGGAGGCCTACCCAGCAGGCGGACAGGCCGACAGGCTACACCTTACTGGTCTTGTTGGACTTGTCCTTCTTCTTGAGGGCGCTGCGGGTGCCGAGCTGCCGGGTGGGCAGTTCGAGCAGGCGCTGGATCTCGTCGGGCGACCGGCCCTTGGTCTCGGGCACCAGGAAGGCCATGAAGAGCGTGCCCAGCACGCAGATGCTGCAGAAGACGCCGTACGTGGCGGCCGCGCCCATGTCGCGGATCATGGAGCCGAAGACGTTGGTGACCAGGAAGCCCAGCGACCAGTTGAGGCAGATGGCGGACGAGGAGCCCCAGTCCTGCGCCTCGGTGGGCAGCAGCTCGGCCATCATGAACCAGGGCAGCGAGCCGATGCCGAAGGCGAACACCCACACGAACACGGACAGCGCCACGATGGGCACCCAGCCGTACTCCGCCGACACCTGCAGTGCGAGCAGTTAGCAAAACCCGGCGAAGCCGCACAGTGCACAGGCGGCCGAAACTCTAGACGCGTGTTGAGCTCCAGAGTCGCTAAATGGGACTCGAACCGAACGTGTGACCCCACCAATGGATTGCCCTCCGAACGAGGAATCCATTGGTGGGGTCACACGTTCGGTTCGAGTCCCATTTAGCGACTCTGGAGCTCAAAACGCGTCTGGAGTTTCGGCCGTCTGAGCTGGTCTGTGACCAGCGAGCGCCTGCGAAGTCGCGGATAGGCAACACTGCACGACACCCGCGCGTAGAACGTTCGTATTGCCTAACTCACAGGCGCTCTCCGAGACTCGGAGCAAAAAAGAAAACTTGGAAAAACCAACAAAATGCGTAAATTTGTACTGACGTTGATGTGGCGGTCGTCCCGCAGGTGGAAGTAGAGGGCCAGCGAGGCGAGGGAGGCCGCCATGAGGGCCTCGGACAGGATGAGCAGCACGCGGCGGCCCACGCGGTCCACGGCGATGGCCGAGGACACGTTGGCCACCACCTGCACGAAGCCCACCACGATGGACGCGTACAGCGGCGACATGGTGCTGCCGGCGTCTGCGGGAGGGAAGCACAAACGGGTCAGTCTGCTGGAACGGCCAGCATCAAGCTAGACGGGTGGCGGCTCAAGTTCGGCGCTGGCAGGGCAGTGGGCGTGGCATCCCGGTAGCGCAATGGTTACGGTGCCAGCTTTGTAGGTAGCGGGTCACGGGTTCGAGACCGGTACCACGTACGTTTTTTCGGCAACCAACTTCTTGAGGAGGTACATTCAGAGAAGATTGGGTACCAGCGCAGGCAGGCCGGGCACCATGGCCTCACGGTAGCTCAATGGTTAAGAGCATGGTGTGGGAAGCGGTAAGTCCCGGGTTCGGCACCGGTAGTATATACCATTTTACCATTTATATATACCATTGCTTGGGGAGGTCCAGAGAAGATTGGGTACCAGCGCAGGCAGGGCGGGTGCCATGGCGTCCCGGTGGCTCAGTGGTTAAGAGCATGATTCGGGAGGAGGCAGGGCCCGGGTTCGAGACCGCTCAAGGTACAATTTTTTCGGGACCAGATTTCTCGAACGGCAGCTCAAGAGGAGTTGCGACATCGCCGCCGACAAGCTGGTCAGGTGGCTGAGCGGTCAGGGTAGAGGAGTTGACTAGACTCGGCACTCGGGGTCGCGGGTTCAAATACCCAATGTGACCCCTCCGAGGTAAGGCCTCTGAATCTGGACTCTCACTGTACCACAGAAACCGCTTGCACTTCGGGTGGGCCAGCCCAATACGAACTCCACTAATCTACCGAATTGCGCGGTAGGGATGCGTCGGATGAAGGCCCGGTTCCCATAAGAACACCGAAGCTGATCGGCGGGTCTCTCTGAGACTTTCGTATTGCCACTTTTTGCCGTCGGTTTTGTCAACCCCGGGAAAGAAGGCAATACGATAGGGAGTGCGAGAGAGACAGAGCGACGAAAGCGACTCGGCGGTGCCCTGGCGGTGCGGCCTTGGAGATGCTCATTGGCCTTAACGATGCAAGGGCAGAACGGCGGCGAGGCGGCGCTACGCATGCCGTGCTCTGTCTCTCTCGCACCCGCATGGGACGCTCCACGCGTGCGAGAGAGACAGACGCCTCCCACTCAGCCTGCAGTTTGCCGCGACCAATTCGGCGAATCCATCAAGGCGAGGGAAAACAGCCATTAATTTTCGCATCATCATGAGCGCCCTCATCCCCGGCTCAGATAAAAAGGGAGCTTGTTTCGGGAATAGCGCGTCTCGTCTCAGAGACAGAGAGGGAGAGAGGGGGGGGGGGCACGAGTCGGAAGGACGAAGGGTCCTTAAGTGGAGCGGCAGTGGGTCAGGTCGGCACCACTCACTGTCATCCACGCAAATCAAGCCGGGAGTCGAGGGGCACCGCCAGGGCATGGCGACGCAGCGACGCGGGCGACGACGCAGCGACCCGGGCCGCCTGAGGCCGCTCTGTCTCTCTCGCACCCCCGCGGGACGCCCCATGGGTGCGACAGAGGCAGAGCGACGCCAGGGCACTGTTCGAAATCGACATGAGAGGCAGCCGGTCTGCGACCCGCACGCGCGCACTGCATTTCCAAGTGCACTGTCATTTGGTTAAAATTTAACATTTTTTGCCATTTCCTTGGATTTACAGCGCGCCGCTCTCCCGAGGCCGAGGCAGGGGCAGGCAGTGTTTTGGTGCGAGCCACGGCAGGGCACGGCGTTACCGCCTCTGGCATCCGTCACTCCGAGTCACTCTGAATAACTTGATTGAATGGAGAGCTCGGCCCAGCGGCCTTTCAGCAACACCCCCTCCCGCTCCCCCCCCCTTCCCGTCTCCCCCTCCCCTCCCCGTAGTGCTTTCACGTCAGGATGTTGCAGCCCCGTCCACGCCCCGCGAGCCCTGCCCGCCCTGCCCGCCCTGCCCCAGCGTTCCATCCGCTGTCCGAGTATAACAGTATTGGGGTCACGTGCGCCATCTTGCCCGCCCCGCCCCGCCCCGCCCCGCCCCGCCCCGCCCCGCCCCGCCCCGCCCCGCCCCGCCCCGCCCCGCCCCGCCCCGCCCTTGCAGCGCCCCTGCCCTTACCGTCCCCTTCCCCTTGAACTATTTAAGGGTTGAGTGCATCGACGCTGCGCTACGCTGCACCGCGTCGCGGCGCGGTCGAGCTTAGCGGGCTTGCCTATCAGCACCTCGCCGATAGAGCGCCTTGGAAATAGAACGACGCCGGGGAAACGTCAAAAAGAGTGACTTCAACTGAACGTGTGACCCCACCAATGGATCGCTCTCCGAACGAGGAATCCATTGGTGGGGTCACACGTTCGGTTCGAGTCCCGTTTAGCGACTCTGGGGCTCTGCACGCGTCTTCGGCCGCCTGCCGCGCCTCACCTCTGAAGATCTCGCCGAGGTAGAAGATGACGGCGTCGATGCCGCTGAGCTGCATGAAGGTCATGAGCCCCATGACGATGAAGAAGGCCTTGCCGGTGGGCGTCCGGCACGCCACGTGGTCCACCACCTTCCGCAGGGCCGACTTCATGTCGTCGCCGGCCACGGCCACGGCCGGCGTGGCCGTCAGCCCCTGCGACGCGCCGCACTCGGCCGCCGCCACCTCCTTGTCCGAGACCAGCCCGTTGGCCACGCCGGGGACGCCGTTGGGGTGGCCGTTGGCGTGGGGGCCGCCGCCCTGCGCGCCCGACTCCACGATGGAGCGGATGCGCGCCAGCTCCAGCTGGATCTCGGTGTCGTCCGCGCGCCGCACTGCAACACAACAACAACAACAACGCGCTCAAAACAAAAACAAAACATACAAACGGCAGAAGCGGTTCGGAGTTTGACTCACTCGCGTTCAAATCACCAATACGGTTTAAAGATCATTCGTCTATGCATGTCGGAGGTTCTGAAGGACAGTACACTCCAAACCGCCGCAAATGAGTCAACTTGCGAACGCTTTTTGCGCTTAAAGTACAATTAAAGACAAAAAGTAATAAGAGCAGTTTTCTAAAATACTAAGTACACAACAAGATACCATTCAAAAGCGACCAGGACCACCAGACCACCACACCCCCAGAGCGTGCACCGTTCATGCAACCAACCAGAGACCGACGACAACGCAGCCAGTCCGTCCACCTCTTCACAGACCTCGGCTCTCGAAGGCAGGACTTCAGTTTCGGAGCGCCTTGTGATGTTTCCTGTTTGCGGAGTGACCAGCCCCCATGCACCCTCGGCGTCAACTCCCTCAGGTGTGCATTCAACGAAGATGAGCTCTGTATCGCGATTCCGTTGCTTTTTCTCGGACGTGACCCGTAAAGTGAACACGAACGCATGCAAAACGTAAATTTTCACTCTGACTCTGAACACTTTTTTTTAGCCGCATTCAGATTGGAGTGGATTACTCTACGCAACTATGGCTTTCAATTCTACTACCTGCCCACTACACTACGCAACAACTACTACTGCGCCAGGCAGGGCACCGCCTTGCTAAGTGGCACCCCCAGCGTCCACCGCCCCCTCGATCGGCGCGCGTTCGGCGCAATCTCGACCGGCCGTTGAACCGGCCTGCGTCCAGAGGGCGGTGCCTCGGCGGGGTCCTCGAGGAGGCGGTGAACCCCGATCCGGCGAGCCAACCACCCCGCACCAGGTGAACCGGGCGGCTCACAGTGGGCCAGAAGACCGGTGGAGGCGGACAAAACTCTAGACGCGTTTTGAGCCCCAGAGTCGCTAAACGGGCCTCGGACCGTGCGTGTGACCCCACCAATGGATTGCTCTCCGAACGAGGAATCCATTGGTGGGGTTACACGTTCGGTTCGAGTATCATTTAGCGACTCTGGAGCTCAAAACGCGTCCGGGACTTTGCCCGCCTCCACCGGTCTTCTGGCCCACTGTGGGGCTCCACTACACTCGCAGGGCCTCCAGACAAGGCAACCCCAGTGTAGGCCACACTGACACCAACACGGCCACATCAGTTCGACTGAACGATTGTCCCTACTTTAGAAGACGCGGTATCTCGTCAAGTTTACACGTGTGGTTTGGCGGAGTCATTTCTTTGGCCGCTACTCCTGCCGCCCGCGAGATACGGTATCTTACAAAGAGGAAACTGGCCGTCGGGGAAGGAGGCCTTGCGAATCGCCTGCGAGTGAAACGCCTTCCGGTGCGCCTCACGTCACGTGCTTGTCACGTCACGTCTGTGTCACCCCCGTGTCACGTCTGCGTCACACAGTGAGCCAGAAGACCGGTGGAGGCGTTCAATATTCCGGACACGTTTTGAGCTCCAGAGCCGCTAAATGGGACTCGAACCGAACGTGTGACCCCACCAATGGATTGCTCTCCGAACGAGGAGTCCATTGGTGGGGTCACACGTTCGCTTCGAGTCCTGTTTAGCGACTCTGGAGCTCAAAACGCGTCTAGAGTTTCGGCCGCCTGCGCCGGTCTTCTGGCCCACTGTATCACTCCCGGGTAGCCAAGTCACTTCCTGTTACGTGCGCGTCCCTGCCGCCCGTACGAAACTAGAAGCACCTCCAGAGGGATGCGAGCTCGCGACAAGACACTGGGAGATACCTTTCACTACCGGGGCGGGGTGCGCCATGGGGTGCGCCATGGGGTGCGCCATGGGGTGCGCCATGGGGTGCGCCATGGGGTGCGCCCCTGGGGCCCCGTGGGGCTTGCGGGCGTGCCTGTCGGCGTGCCACCCCGGGGCCCCCGCCGCGGTCCGGACCAACTGCGCCGCGACCCTCCTCAGCAAGTCCAAGTCCCTCGTGGTGCCACGACAGTTGGCGGTGGTGGTGACCGTGGTGACGGTGCAAGCGGTGTCCTGGTGCTGCTTACCCCTCAGCCATCGCAGCGCGTTCTCGCTCTTCTCGGGCTTGCCGTCAGCCAGTAGGTACGTGGGGGACTCGGGCATGAAGAGGAAGGCGACGGCCAGCACGGGGCTGGTGGCGGCGCAGATGGCCGACAGCCACAGCGCGTCGAAGGCCGCCCCCAGGCAGTACACCACAAGGATGCCCGTCGTCAGCATCATGTCCAGGTACACGCCCAGCGCGCCCCGCACCTTGTCCTCGGCGATCTCGTTGGTGTAGAGCGGCACGGCCACCGTGGTGGCGCCCACCGCCAGCCCGCAGATCAGGCGGCCCGCGTACAGCATCCACACCTGCGGCAGAGCGAGCACACTGTAGGGAACTCACAGTGGATCAGCCAGAAGACCGGTGCCGGCGGTCGAAACCCCGGACGCGTTTTGAGCGCCAGAGTCGCTAAATGGACTCGAACGGAACGTGTGATCCCACCAATGGATTGCTCTCCGAACGAGGAGTCCATTGGTGGGGTCACACGTTCGGTTCGAGTCCTGTTTAGCGACTCTGAAGCGCAAACGCGTCTAGAGTTTTGGCCGCCGGCGCCGGTGTCCCGGCCAGGGCATAGAAACGACGGAGGCAGTGTGCGGTGGAACAATGCGCTTTGTAGGTTTTACGATATTCTGACGGTCTGGTCGTCGCAGCCGATGCTCCTAGTTCCTGCAGGCTGGTCCCGTCGCTCTGTCTCTCTCGCACCCCTACGGGCCGCCCCATGTGTGCGAGAGAGACAGCGGCAGCCTGCTGGCGGGCCAGGTCGGCGCCAGCCCGCGTTCATCCTCTTGCGCCATGTATTCTTACGCTATCGCACGCCAAGAGACGCGAAGAGACGCGAACCGGCCGGCGGCAGCGTGCACTCCTGTCTCTCTCGCACTCATGGGGCGTCCCGCTAGGGTGCGAGAGAGACAGCGACGAATGTCACTGCTCCGGAACCAGCCTGCAGACGGCGCACAGTGGGCCAGAAGACCGGTGGAGGCGGTGGATCACGTCACAAGCGTTGTTAATTGCGCCTACCTTCACCCGATAAGCTACCCTCCCAATCGAATGCATGCGGCCGAAACTCTAGACGCGTTTTGAGCTCCTGAGCCGCTAAGCAGGACTCGAACCGAACGTGTGACCCCACCAACGAATTGTTCTTCGAACGAGGAATCCATTGGTGGGGTCACACGTTCCGTTCGAGTCCTGCTTAGCGACGCTGGAGCTCAAAACGCGTTCTTGGCCGCCTCCACCGCTCTGTCTGGCGGCCTGGCGGCCAGGTCGAGGCCGCCGCCGACTATGTCTGTCAGCTGACGGCGTGTCGCCGGGTAGGGTTCAACCAACACGGTCTTGTTGTTCTTGAGCAAACTGCAGCGCATCGCCGGTATGGAGGGGAGCGTCGGGTGCAGCGGCTTCGAGGCATGCGAAAGCCGGGCGCTCAGTGGTCCAGAAGACCGGTGGAGGCGGCCAAAACTCTAAACACGTTTTGAGCTCCAGAGTCGCTAAATGGAACTCGAACCGAACGCGTGACGCCACCAATGGATTGCTCCTCGAACGAGGAATCCATTTGGTGGGGTCACACGTTCGGTTCGAGTCCCATTTAGTGATTCTGGAGCTCAACACGCGTCTAGAGTTTTGGCCGCCTCCACCGGTCTTCTGGCCCACTGTGCGCGAGTGCGACGGAGACGGAGCACAGCGCGAAACGGCTGTTCAGAATCAGCGTGCAGGGCTGGGAGGCTGCGGAGGCTGGGAGGCCCCCGTAGACCTCTCGCCGCCGCGCCGCGCCTCGCCCCGCCGGTTTCAGCCGGTTCCATCCACCAAGATTACGGGGTAGACGTGGAAGAGCGGAGCACGTCAGTCAGCACCTCCGGAAGAGAAGAGCCGAGATCTCTGGCGAGATTTGCCTCCCTCGCTGCAGTGCCTTTGCAGTGCCTTTGCAGTGCAGGCACGCGCCGGGAACGTCAGCGTTCTACCCTTATCGCCTCGGCCGGCCGCTTTGGGGATCCCGCCTCGCCCCGTGCACACTTATAGCAGTCTGCGTGCAAGTAACAGTGGGCCAGAAGACCGGTGGACGCGGCCTAAACGCTAGACGCGTTTTGAGCTCCAGAGTCGCTAAGCAGGACTCGAACCGAACATGTGACTCCACCAATGGATTCCTCGTTCGGAGAGCAATCCATTGGTGGGGTCACACGTTCGGTTCGAGTCCCATTTAGCGACTCTAGAGCTCAAAACGCGTCCGGGATTTTGCCTGCTTCCCTTGAGTTGCACCACTTCGAGCAACAACATTCCGCTGCCGCCAAGGAATCGTAACTCGTCGCGTCCTTGACCCCCACACCGTTTGGCCCACTCGGCACTGAGTTGGTTTGGCGAAGCGCGGAGCGCAACGCAGGGAAAACACACAGAAAAGCGTTTCCGACCCAGATGGGAGTTGAACCCGCGCCAGGGCCTCGGCCGGGGCAGTGGCAAGCAAGCCACTGGCAGGCCGCTGCAAGGCCACGGGACACCCCCTCCACCCTGTGACACCTCAAGTGCACGGCCGGCCGCCGAAAAATAAACGACCCGCCGCGAGCGGGCGTCGAACCTCGGTCAACCAACCCCCGTTTTTCTCGACGCAGCGGATGCCAGGTAGCCGGTGTTTCCAAAACGGTCACCCTGCCAAGTCCTGGCCACGCCACACGATGCTTAAGTTAGACGAGCGTACTCACGTCAGCCTTCGTGTCGACCCACAGCGCGGCCACGATGAGCCCCCAGCCCAGGATGAAGGGCAGGGACAGCGAGAGCAGGAACCTCTTCCGGCCGAAGCGGTCCGTGAGGCAGCCCGCCGGCACGGCGCCCAGCAGCGCGCCCAGCAGCGCCAGCGAGCCCACCCAGGACTCCTGGTCGTTGGTGAGGTTGAGGCCCGGCAGCGCGGGCGACGTCCAGCCCAGCACCAGTCCCGCCACCAAGGTCGTGTGGTTGGCTGCGGACAACACAAAGGGTCAGGGAAGCAGGAGGCGGTCAAGATCCCGGACGCGTTTTCAGCTCCAGAGTCGCTGAACAGGACTCGAACCGAACGTATGACCCCACCAATCGTTTGCTCTCCGAACGAGGAATCCATTGGTGGGTTCACACTTCTCAAGATGCGCCAAGAGTTGCCAACCTCAAAACATTCGTTTTGGACCAACAATAAGCAGAACGAGTAGAGCAGATGATGACGTCATCATGGACGGCATGGACGGCATTGTGGAGGCAGCGCACTGCTCCGGCGGATGGGTTTAATTGGAACAAGTGCTGCTCGGGCTGCGCTCAGTGTTGCCACACAAGTAGGCAAAAACTCCCACGATGCACCAGTGTCGAGAGGGTTGCCAACCTTCCGCTTCCTAGGCAACTTCCCGAGCCAAAATCCCAGGTATTGCCTAGGACGAGGTTGGCAGCCCCTCTGGTGCATCGCGGGAATTTTCGCCCACTTATGTGGCAACACTGCGCTGGGCTGCTGATGGACCCTGGCGGTTGTCGCAACGCGGCGCGCCTTTATTGCATTTCCCGCGTAATCTCTGGCCGAGAAATTTTCCGTCGCGACCGCCTTGTAACTAAACGGGGCATGCGTCTATATATTTATCGAACGAATCGTCGCCTTCCGCTTGCAGCACCGCTGAAATAATTTTGCGCAAACTCCTGTTAAAAAAAAAATAAATTTAAGGCATTTTTATGGCGCACCCCTAGCCGAATCAAACATTCCTTCTCTTTCATTTTTCACGGCGTCTAAACCCACCCACCGCGGAAGCACTCGCTCGCGCGGGTAAAAAGCGGAATGGAGCAGTGTTTGAACCCGCGTCATCCGTCGGTGAAGACAGCAATCAGCGACGTTCGGATCAACAAACCTCCCCACTCCTTAGCCGGCGAGGACTGGTTTTAGAACGGCCTGCTTAGCCCTTTCTGCTCCCCGTACTTTACACAGGGCAAACTCAAAGACTACCGCCTACACTGTGAGAGGTTAGCGCCAGCCCTTTCTCTGGACTGTCTTTTGGCAAAGAGTTTAAAGGGAACTCTGTGAATCAATGGCTCATGAAATCAACCAAATTGGCCCACTTTACTATTTTAACAGTCGTGCCAACTCCAAATACGAGCAAACATTTTCGCTCGCGCTGGGAGAGGGGAGGTCGCCGCCTGAGTCAACTTCGGGCAGCTCCCGAAATACGCAACCGGCGTCGAAATGGTCATGAAATGGTGATCTCGAGACGAGGCTGGAGAGGCTCGTCCACCACGGATCCGTCACCCGACCGAGTTAACTTTTATGGGCAATTTAGCGACCAGCGTCAAATGGGGCACTTCGGGGAAGAGCCAGAATGGGAGCCCGGGAGTAATCAGGAATTTTAAAAAGTGGAGTATGAAATGTCATTCAATCAAAATAGTCTTAAATTTTCTACTTTTACGGGCAGTTTCGCGACCAGCGTCAAATGGGGCATTTCAGAGAAGAGCCAAAAGGGGAGCTGAGAAGTAATCTGACACTTTGAAATCTCCAACACTCGAAAAAGCCTGAAATTTTCTATCAGTGCACGGCCACTTCCTCGGGTTCTCCGCACTCCGTATCAGATTTAGCGATTCCTCGTTTCTCCTTGACTTCCGTCCCGGCTCGATGTTACAGTGCCTACGTCGGCTACACTCACCAAGAATGGCAGCAAGGTGTTGGCGCCATTTTTTCATCAACATGTCGCCGGAGGTGGCCCTGAAGGGTTGGCCCTGAAGGGTTGGCCCTGAAGGGTTTGCCCTGAAGGGTTTGCCCTAGTGCCCAGAAGGGACGCCCTGAGGGGTGGCCCGCGCTAGGCTCCGCACGCCGTCAAATGGACGTGCAGCAACACGGCGTGCACGGAGTCTGGGGCGAGCTGCCTGCAGCCGTCTGGAAAAGAGGAAAAGAAACACAGGTTCAATACAGCATTTCCCTGACACAGATTTCCCGAGATTTTCTCGGTTCCAGGAACGACTTTTTTGGGTGCGTACTCGAGCGCAGGTGAAATGCGATGCAGTACTGCCCTACTGCGTAACCAACCCGATCCCCGACCCGGCTCCGCCCGCGGACCAGTGGTCTCGGCAGGGCTCGCGGATTTGCTCGGCTCGTCAGCTTCCACTCGGGAGTCCTTCGTGGCACGCGTCCAAGGTGGATGCTGTCCTTGTCGCACCCCCGCCCCGCCGCCGGTGCAGCCGAGAGAGAGATGCATCTTGGGCGCTACGGGGGACAGTGCCCCCCCGGCCCCCAGACGTAGGGAAAGACAGGGGACAGGGGAAGAAGAAGAAGAAGAAGAAGAAGAAGAAGAAAGAAGGAGGAGAGGAGGAGGAGGAGGAGGAGGAGGAGGAGGAGGAGGAGGAGGGATGGATGGACAGAGAGAATCCACACACGCACACAAAACCACGTGCAGCACACATTCGTAATGGGTCCGCTAGGCCAGCAATGGGCAATTGCCCCCCCCCCCCTGTGTGTGTGTGTGTGTGTGGGTGTGTGTGTGTGTGTGGTGCAAGAGTGACTCCGAGTGACTCATCATGGGTGGAAGCAAGACGCGCTGTTGGAAGCTCGGTGAATGTGGATGTGAATGAGAGGTTGTTGACGCCCTGGCCAAGGCGGCCGACGCGGCCCGGTCGAGTCGGCCTGCCCTGTGTGACGTCACGGAGCGTTTCAAGGCCGGCCCGGGCAGGGCGAACGCGTCTGATATCTCTTCAAGACCTATTATGCGGTCGGGGAGGTGGGTGGGAAGGCGGCCTGGTGGGAAGGCGGGAAGGCGGGCGGGTGGGAAGGCGGGAAGGCGGGCGGGTGGGAAGGCGGGAAGGCGGGAAGGTGGGAAGGCGGGAAGGCGGGAAGGTGGGAAGGCGGGAAGGCGGGAAGGCGGGAAGGTGGGAAGGCGGGAAGGCGGGCTGGTGGGAAGGTGGGAAGACGGGCAGACGATCGCCAGAGGGAAGTCCTCTTGGTTGCGCAAAAGGCCTTGTCAGGCGATATAGTCGAATCAAGGCATCCCCCAATGGCATAATGGACTAATTCGAGCCACGCTGAAGCGGCAAATCAGTCCCACGGCAACGGTAACCTAACCTTAAGCAGTTGTAACCAGATGCGCATGGGATTCGCAACGGGGGTGGGTACCGAGGGGAAATTTTTCACAACTTTCGCCGTGGAGGGAACTTAAATCGTGCGTATGGTAAGGCGCTGGAACACAAACTGTGCGGTGGAGTCCGAACAAAAGCTCCTCCTTGGCAGAGACATGGGCAGGACGCTAACTGAATTGCACGGGGCTTTGCACAGATCAAAACACGGCGGTCCTTCGGGCGAAAAGTGAGTGAGCTTTGACATGCTGGCATGGAGTACCTGTCCTGGTCCGCCGAACCGCCCCGCTGGATGCAACAGGTGCAGGCTCGGCTCCTAGTGGAGGCCCCGCCGGGCAGCAGGCTGGTGCGCTCATCATGCTGCCTCCACGCCGTCCACGCCACGCATCCGGACCGAACCGGACGGCACCCTGGCCAAGGTGCTGGCCCACTGCTTGATGGTCACCGAGATCGTCACCGCACTGCACACTACCACTTCACCGCCACACTTCACCGCACAACGCCGCTTCACCGCCGCGCTTCACCATGGCGATCGCGTCTCGCGTGTTCAACTCGCGGCGAGGCCCGCGGCGTGGCTTCGCGGCTTCGCGGCTTTGCTCCTCGATGCTCGCCGACGTCCAGTCCGCAGCCGAGTCCGCCTGGCCCGCCCCGTCGGGACGGCCAGGCGGCCAGGCAGGCAGGCAGGCAGGCAGGCAGGCAGGCAGGCAGGCAGCCGGGCAGCCAGGCAGGCAGGCAGGCAGGCAGCGGGCACCGCTTTGGCAACCACCAGTCGCAGCAGCCGCAGCAACAGTTTGGCGCCCCGCTACGCCCCGCCACCCTCAAGCGCAGCGCGACGACGGCGGAGAGAGAGAGAGGGAGAGACTTTGGCACTATTATTAATCCCTTTGCTCTCTCTCTCTCTCTCTCTCTCTCTCTCTCTCTCTCTCTCTCTCTCTCTCTCTCTCTCTCTCTCTCTCTCTCTCTCTCTCTCTCTCTCTCTCTCTCCTCTCCCTCCCCCGGCTGTCTGTGATTCCTCCCCTCACACCTCAGGTTAACGTTCGCGCCGCGGAACGTTCTCTCATCCATTCATACGTTCCCCCGTCGGCGTGTCCGCGACCGGCGCGTCGTGCCTACACGAGAAAAAAGGCGTAAAAACCACGCCCTGGAGGCGTGACAGTCTTTTGGGGCGTAATACGGTAAGGACGGTAAGGAAAGTAAGATTTTGCCGAGAAGTTCCTGGACTAATTCACAACCCTTCCGGGGGTACAAATGGATTCACGCCATTCCAGATGGACCACTGCGTGACCGTCGACGGATCATCTGCAGTGCCCCTTTCCCTTTCAGCCTGGTTCCGCCCCCGACAGGATGAGGGAGGGGGAGGGGGCGAGTGCCACCAGACTGGCGCGCCGCCAGCGAGTCCACCCAAAGACAGACAACTGCAGAGGAAGTGGCCCAAGTTACGTCCGTGTGGTCTGAGCACGCTGAGGTTAGCGATCTTCAGAAGCTGCGCCCCGCCCGCCCCGCCCCGCCCCGCCCCGCCCGCCCCGCCCCGCCCGCCGAGAGCATCCGAGGAAAAACGTTAACGCTAAGACAGGGTGGAGCCGTCCCTGATTTCGACTCGAGGTGCGTTCGAAGGCCTTTCTCCGTTCCGCTCGAGCGGCCGGAAGGCGGTCGACGCCTGGGCGGCGTTCTCGAACGCACCCCTGCGTTCTGACGTGCCAACGGGCTGCGTGGGCGCGTTCCAAACGGCGCTCGGTTCCACTTGACCGGCCGGAAGGAGGAAGACGCCCCGCTGGCCTTTTTGAACGCACCCCTGCGTTCTGACGTGCCAACGGGCTGCGTGGGCGCGTTCCAAACGGCGCTCGGTTCCACTTGACCGGCCGGAAGGAGGAAGACGCCCCGCTGGCCTTTTTGAACGCACCCCTGCGTTCTGACGTGCCAACGGGCTGCGTGGGCGCGTTCCAAACGGCGCTCGGGTCCACTTGACCGGCCGGAAGGAGGAAGACGCCCCGCTGGCCTTTTTGAACGCACCCCTGCGTTCTGACGTGCCAACGGGCTGCGTGGGCGCGTTCCAAACGGCGCTCGGTTCCACTTGACCGGCCGGAAGGAGGAAGACGCCCCGCTGGCCTTTTTGAACGCACCCCTGCGTTCTGACGTGCCAACGGGCTGCGTGGGCGCGTTCCAAACGGCGCTCGGTTCCACTTGACCGGCCGGAAGGAGGAAGACGCCCCGCTGGCCTTTTTGAACGCACCCCTGCGTTCTGACGTGCCAACGGGCTGCGTGGGCGCGTTCCAAACGGCGCTCGGTTCCACTTGACCGGCCGGAAGGAGGAAGACGCCCCGCTGGCCTTTTTGAACGCACCCCTGCGTTCTGACGTGCCAACGGGCTGCGTGGGCGCGTTCCAAACGGCGCTCGGTTCCACTTGACCGGCCGGAAGGAGGAAGACGCCCCGCTGGCCTTTTTGAACGCACCCCTGCGTTCTGACGTGCCAACGGGCTGCGTGGGCGCGTTCCAAACGGCGCTCGGTTCCACTTGACCGGCCGGAAGGAGGAAGACGCCCCGCTGGCCTTTTTGAACGCACCCCTGCCTTTGAAGTGCGGCATCCTGGTGGGCGGCCCTCACCACGTGGATCAATCGGGTGGTCCGCGTTTTGAGCTCCAGAGTCGCTAAATGGGACTCGCACCGAACGTGTGACCCCACCAATGGATTGCTCGTGCAACGAGGTCCATTGGTGGGGTCACACGTTCGGTTCGAGCCCCATTTAGCGACTCTGGAGCTCAAAACGCGTCGAGAGTTTTCGGCCGCTTCCACCGGTCTTTTCGCCCACTGTGCGCTGCTGTGACGTCGGGTTCCGAAATGACAGAGTTTCTGTTTCGGAATGCCCTGTGTTGCACGCGTCAGAGCTTTCGTCTGCAAAGTACGCCTGCGTGGGATAAGTTACACAAAAGTTTGGAAAGTAGTGAAAGTGAGTAAATCCCCCGTTGGACGAGTCGGACTTCACGCCGCACGTGTGGGTGGGCACGCGCCACTGCCTCGCCCTGTCTCTCTCGCACCCCGGCGGGACGCCCCGTGAGCGCGAGAGAGACAGGGCGGCAACGTCTGGAATGAGTCTGGTGGTGGTCGGGGCGGGTAGCGCCACTGCCTCGCCTGTCTCTCGCACCCCGGCGGGACGCCCCGTGAGCGCGAGAGAGACAGGCGGCAACGTCTGGAATGAGTCTGGTTGGTTCGGGGCGGGTAGGCACGCTCAGCTTTCTCTCGACCCCGGCGGGAAAAGCCCAGGGAAAGGGGAAAGGGGAAACGTTGGGAGTCGGTTGGGGTGGGGGGAGCGCCACTGCCTCGCCCTGTCTCTCTCGCACCCCGGCGGGACGCCCCGTGAGCGCGAGAGAGACAGGGCGGCAACGTCTGGAATGAGTCTGGTGGTGGTCGGGGCGGGTAGCGCCACTGCCTCGCCCTGTCTCTCTCGCACCCCGGCGGGACGCCCCGTGAGCGCGAGAGAGACAGGGCGACAACGTCTGGAATGAGTCTGGTGGTGGTCGGGGCGGGTAGCGCCACTGCCTCGCCCTGTCTCTCTCGCACCCGGCGGGACGCCCCGTGAGCGCGAGAGAGACAGGGCGGCAACGTCTGGAATGAGTCTGGTGGTGGTCGGGGCGGGTAGCGCCACTGCCTCGCCCTGTCTCTCTCGCACCCCGGCGGGACGCCCCGTGAGCGCGAGAGAGACAGGGCGGCAACGTCTGGAATGAGTCTGGTGGTGGTCGGGGCGGGTAGCGCCACTGCCTCGCCCTGTCTCTCTCGCACCCCGGCGGGACGCCCCGTGAGCGCGAGAGAGACAGGGCGGCAACGTCTGGAATGAGTCTGGTGGTGGTCGGGGCGGGTAGCGCCACTGCCTCCCCCTGTCTCTCTCGCACCCCGGCGGGACGCCCCGTGAGCGCGAGAGAGACAGGGCGGCAACGTCTGGAATGAGTCTGGTGGTGGTCGGGGCGGGTAGCGCCACTGCCTCGCCCTGTCTCTCTCGCCCCCCGGCGGGACGCCCCGTGAGCGCGAGAGAGACAGGGCGGCAACGTCTGGAATGAGTCGGGTGGTGGTCGGGGCGGGTAGCGCCACTGCCTCGCCCTGTCTCTCTCGCACCCCGGCGGGACGCCCCGTGAGCGCGAGAGAGACAGGGCGGCAACGTCTGGGGGGGGGGGGGGGTGGGTCTCTCTGGGCGGGGGTGAGCGCGAGAGAGGGGGGGTCTGGAATGAGTCTGGTGGTGGTCGGGGCGGTAGCGCCACTGCCTCGCCCTGTCTCTCTCGCACCCCGGCGGGACGCCCCGTGAGCGCGAGAGAGACAGGGGGGCAACGTCTGGAATGAGTCTGGTGGTGGTCGGGGCGGGTAGCGCCACTGCCTCGCCCTGTCTCTCTCGCACCCCGGCGGGACGCCCCGTGAGCGCGAGAGAGACAGGGCGGCAACGTCTGGAATGAGTCTGGTGGTGGTCGGGGCGGGTAGCGCCACTGCCTCGCCCTGTCTCTCTCGCA
The DNA here is from genome assembly GCF_012932325.1 of Thrips palmi. Lineage (NCBI taxonomy): Eukaryota > Metazoa > Arthropoda > Insecta > Thysanoptera > Thripidae > Thrips > Thrips palmi. The sequence continues at coordinate 20,734,631 of NW_023144627.1, read as the reverse complement.
CCCCGGCGGGACGCCCCGTGAGCGCGAGAGAGACAGGGCGGCAACGTCTGGAATGAGTCTGGTGGTGGTCGGGGCGGGTAGCGCCACTCAGCAGCCCGCCGGCCGGCACACTGCGTTGACCCAGAACCCAAAATACCTTGACGCGAGCAAGGCAGTGACTCAGAGGGATAGCCTCAGAGTCAAATATCGCGTCCACCAAGGCCGCGCCTTTCCGAAATCCTTATTGAGACCAGTGGAATTCGTGACTCGAAAATTTGGACGAGCCAGTCACCCTCCCCGGCCGTCAGGGTGAGTCGAACTTCCCGCGAAGCCGACAGGCGACGGTGCCAACCCAGCGGCGTTCGCCCAGCTGCTGTGTGGCACGCCACTGTCAGCGCGGCTTGAGTCACACGCGCTTTTCGTGAAGCTGTTTGCGCACCGGATATGGTGGAGCGTCTCGGAAGGGTGTTTCATTGACAGTCGGATGCTCCCCTTCAAGCTGACTGCCTTCCCCTCCACCTGCCTGCTGGTGCACTGGCTGTCGCCGCACAGTGGGCCAGAAGACCGATGCAGGCGGCCAAAACTCTAGACGCGTTTTGAGCTCCAGAGTCGCTAAATGGGACTCGAACCGAACGTGTGACCCCACCAATGCACTGCTCTTCCAACGAGGAATCCATTGGTGGGGTCACACGTTCGGTTCGAGTCCCATTCAGCGACTGTGGAGCTCTGAACGCGTCTAGAGTTTTGGCCGCCTGCGCCGGTCTTCTGGCCCACTGTGCGGCGCCTTGGCTGGCGCGGCCGAGGCTTAGGCCCGGCGCCGCGGCCGATGACTCTCACTGACTCTGGCTCAGCCCGCTGTACAGGGCCGGACTGTCTCTCTCGCACCGCCACGGCGCGGCCCTCGACAGAGACGCGGCTACGAGCCGACTCTCCTATGCTGTACGACGGCCGCAGCTCGTGGCTGAGCCCCGGACCGAGATACAGACGCGGAATTCGGTGGCCCGACCCCGAGTGCGAGTCCGACTTACAGTGTGTCAGGTCGTGGCCTCGGTTTGGCGCCTTTTTGCCCGAAATTGGGTCAAAGCGGAGGCAAAATGTGCATTTCTGCGCGGAACTGAGTAGTTGTAGAGTCCTGGAATTTTTTGGTGACGGTTTGGTCAAATTTAGGCCAAAGATTGAGGTCAAAATGAGGTTAGGTGAGGTTAGGTGAGGTTAGGTCACGTGACGTTGAACAGAAATAAAGTCCCGACTTTGTTTGGTTATGGTTACGTCAAATTTAGGTCAAAGTTTGAGGTTAGGCGAGGTTAGGTCACGTGACATCCGATAACCGACTTTGAGGACTGCACTAAATCAGCTGAAGCACTCTGGAAATAATGTGCAGTGAGCGTCGCGGTACTTGAGCGCGCAACGGAATAGATTGTAATTACTGGGCGGCAACCGCCAGACTGATTCCGAGAGTCTCTGTCTCTCTCGCACCCACGGGGGGTGCCGTGTAGGTGCGAGAGAGACGGAGTAGCGACTCGGTCTGCAGGGCCTGTGTCTGGCCGGTGCGCTCCCCGCCGCCTTCAAGAAGGAGATAAACTGCGAGGCGGGGCCTTGGCGGCATGAACAAGCCGTTCGTATTATCTTGCGACTTCGGCACGACAAACCGACAAACCGGCAAGGCGGACAGGAAGCGAAAATGGGTGCCTTCGGGGCCGAAAGGTAAGTGAAAGCCGACCTAACCTCACCTTGCCACGCCACGCGGTTGGTTCAAAAAGTTCGAACCGTTTCGAGACTGTACTCTTTCGAAGCACTCTGACGCTCCTAACCTACCCAGAGTTCCCGCCAAATTTCCAGACGAAATTGCACGTTGCGCGGCAAAGTCTGGGCGCGCTTCAAAATGGCGCCAGCAACAAGATAAGCATGACGATACTAAATTGAATTGAGTCGACACGTCACGGCCGAAGCGATAAAGCTCGATTCGAGTTATCAACATGTTCCTCATTTTTCTTGCGCCGTTTTGTTTTCCTTTTGCTTTAGTGGAACTGGAGGGGGAATCTCGTGCGCGGGTCCGGTCGCGCGAAGTCGGACAGGGAAAAGCGAGGGTTAATTAAGTTGATGCATCTCGTTGGCGACGAACTTCCATCCGGTGTTTCCACATTCTCACTGGGATTGCACCACTTGTCGCTTTACTTTTTCGCTGACAGTGTGTCTCCTGCCGCTCGCCCCCGTGAGGTGCTGGGAGAGGGCAGGAGTGTCCGATGGGTTGCCTACCCCCCGTTCCACAGGCGCTCCCAGGCAGGCCCCGTGGGACAACACATGGCGCGTTCTGATTAACCGATTACCGAACTGCGACTCGCCCTTCGAGGGCGCTGCACTGTAGGGCCTGCAGGCCCTCCATCTGGCAACATGGCGCCCTATCCTGCCCTACCTCTGCAGGGCGTGCCCTACCTCTGGCTTATCGGGAAGGCGAAGCGCCCTACGAGACAAGCGGCACCGATCTTGGGTCAGGACTCTGTCTGTCTGTCTGTGTGTGTGTGTGTGTGTGTGTGTGTGTGTGTGTGTGTCTGCGTTTACGTCTAGCCGCATAAGCAATTCTGCTGAATCCATTTCACCGTCTGTGTCGTCAGAGATAACAGGACGCGGATCCCGTATATGTATACATTATGCTCGCCGCTTGTGACACTGTCACTTCAGGCTGCTGCCACAAACAATAAAATATACGTTTCCTTCTGGTAGTTTGTTGTTGTAGTCGAGTTTCTGAGAAGCGGCTGATTGATTTTGGCGTTTGGCAAAGTGGGGATAGCCCCACTTAAGCACAAGGAAAACAGATTGAAACGACATCATCAGGCAGGAGCAGCACCGTGGAGTGGGTCACCAGGTCGCTGACCCGTACAGTGTAGGCACTATCACAGAAAACAAACAGCACCTGCATTGTCAAATCGTCAAATTTCTCTCCCAGTGGCCGCGGAACTTTTGTCGATCAGCTGAGACTCACGTAAACAGCAATGCGTTTATTGGGTCGAGAGGGGCGTAGGGGGAGGGGGGGGGGGGGGGAGGGGGGGGAGTGCGAAGGAAATAAAATGGATTCGTTATCGCCAGGGCCGATAGCGCGGTCCACTGGCCTCCGCCTTACCTGCGCAGTGCAGTGCCGAGGCCGTATCCTGCAGTGCCAAAAGTCTCTCTCTCTCTCTCTCTCTCTTCTCTCTCTCTCTCTCTCTCTCTCTCTCTCTCCCTCCCTCTCGCACTCATGGGGCGTCCCGCAGGGGTGCGAGAGAGACAGACAAGCACTGCTCGCTCAAGACTAAGTGCGGGATGGCGCCGGCCGTGTCCGTGGTCAGGGGCGGAGGAGGGGGGGGGGGGCGGACGGGAGCGCGGCGGGGGCGGGGCACACAATGGTAATAGGCGCGTTTTCCTCGGCCAACACCTAAATTGAAACCGATCCCAATGACGTAATGTGCTTTGGGTGCGGTCACTTGCAGTGTGCAGGCGCTGCAGACGCGCTCAGCCAATCAGCATCGTCCGTCGGACAACAAAAGCGTCATTAGCCGAGACCGTTGCGCGCCGAGCGCCGGACCGAGAGGACCGCGGCTCGAACACGCGCGGAACGCCTTTTTCCCTCTGCGCGCCAGGAGTCGTGTGCCCGAGTGCATCGGAAAGCGGATTTAAGTCCAATAATTTGACGGTATGTGCATTTGACTCTTTGGAGTGCACGGCGGCTCATGAGGTCGACGTAGTTCCGACCGCAACAACGCCCCGCCGTTGGGTTCCGAATTGTGCGTCGCTGTCTCCCTCGCACCCCGACGGGGCCCACGCGGCGCGCCATGAGTGCGAGAGAGACAGAGCGATAGGCTGTCGGTCTATCTCCCTTCCTCCTGCACTCGGGACGAACTATAAGTGCGAGAGAGAGGCTGACCCTGTTGGCGCTTGTGGCTCTGCCACGCTCTGCTCCACTGGCCACACAACACCCACCGGGACAGGTACACGTCCAGTTCGTCTGGTGCACTGCAATTGCCGATGACGCAAACCATCCGATTGTGTCGCGGCCCAACCGGATAGCAGACCATCCATATCAGGAACCTTCAGGACCCGTGACCCGCTACTACTCGTTCGCGCCACGTCCTTCACGTCCTTCGCGGGTCGCCTTAAGGATTTCCATTTCCGACGCGATGGGTGAATGAAGGAACGAACGAACGGGCAAATGAATGAGTGGCCCAAGGAATGGATGAAGGTGAATTAATTTATTAATGGGCGAGTAGTGAATGGGCGAATGAACGAATGGTTGGATGAGTAAATGAATGACAGATGGCCGAATTAATTAAAAGATGAACGGATAAAAAAGTTCATCCCAATATAAATATTTTTCGAGTTAAAAGAGAGATGACACCAAACTAACCTGAGCCAACCTAACATAACCTAACCACGGCGGCCGGCCGGCCCTTGCAGTGCCACGGCTGTCCCACGGCTGGCCGATACCAACCAACCCATGACAGTTCGCCTCGCTATCTGCGAGCTCTGCGAGTCGGTTGTCAGCGTGTGAAACAAACCCTTATCTCGTTGGCATGGTTATTGGTTATGGGGGCGGCAAGCCACGGCAAGGGCTAGCCAGCCATGGCCTGCTCCATGCCATGCGGCCGCCAAGCCCGAACCGTCCGAGATGAGCCGAGCCGAGCCGAACCGAACCGAGCCGAGCCGAGCTGAACCGAGCCGAGCCGAGCCGAACCGAGCCCAGCCGAGCCCAGCCGAGCCGCAGGGCGGCGCCTCAAAGTCCCGACGGTGAACCAGAACTCAATGGCGCGAACTGGATTTCAAGTGTCCTGATAGTGAAAAGTCCCCCTGGCGCGCCAATACACGTGGCCAAGTCACGCAAAAAAAAAGGAAAAAGAAAAAAGAAGACACAGAAAAATACTAGCATGTTTCATGTTATACACGATGTTTGTGAATTAATTATTACGAGAGTTTACAAACGACCGACGAGTTCCCCGAACTCAAGTTCTGGCTTCACCACTTGGAAGTTGCCGAATTGACGAAACGCGCTTCGGAATCGCTCGGCTCGACAGATGCAGCCGATTCGGACGCATCATTCGCTTCGGGAAGGAATCAACAAGTGGGCCCGGTCGAGTGCGCGCGGGTCAGTGTGCGCCCAAATCTCGCTGTGTGTGTGTGTATGTGTGTGTGTGAGAGCGCGCTGCACCCAGAGTAACCGGCCCGTTTCAAACAATGTCTGCATAGGATTTTTTTTAAAAAAGGCGCGGTATCTTACGAAAATTAATGAACCAATGATTATTCATTCGCATTTAAATGGCCGCGCCTGCACTCCCTCGAAATAAATTAACCTGCCGCGTTTTTTCCCGCCTCAAATTTTTGTGTTTTTTACGTTGTTTTTTTTATTTTTTAAAATAATTACCCACAGCCGAAGCACCGCTCATTAAGTTCAGCAGAGGCGCCGGCGTCGGCCGAGGCTGGGGAACGGCTTCGAATCCCCAACTCGTTAAGATACCCATCGGGCCATCTTTCATTGTAGTTTCAGTTTTAAATCGTATTTCGGAAAACCAGGATTTTTAAAGGAACTGAGTTTCCCTCCTACCCTTTTGTCGCAGTGCACTGGTTCGAAAAGGTTTGACACTGCGTCAAAGGGTTTGGCAGTCCCGCCCTCTGCCTTAGTAGGCAACTTCCAAGAGCGAAGCCTTTGCCTAGTGGGCAGCATGCTGAGGTTGGCAAACCTTTGGGCACTGCTCCATCGAGGAAATTTTCGCCACCTCATGTGGCGACAACACTAATTGGTTGCATTGCTGTGCAATTGTCCTGACATGCGTGTGAATGTGACTGCAAGTGTTCCCAAGAGCTCATTTTGCCCCAATAGGCAATGAATCGAACGATCGAACGCCCCCTCGACTCACCGATGATCGATCTTCGGCTGCCTCTTCTTCTCCTCCGCCTCCTCCTCCTCCTCCTCCTGGTCCTTCCCCCTGTTCTTCACTGTCACTGACTTGTCACTGACTTGTCACTGGCGTGTCACTGGCGTGTCACTGCCGGGGGCCGGCCAGTCAAATGAGGCACTCGAAGTAGCAGGTGAATAACACTTTTGTCCGACCGTCTCGCATCACCATCATAGGCGGTTGGCGACGCTGGGCTAGGCCAGTGCGGGTGGCGGGCTGCTTGGTGGAGCCACGCACTCTGATGGACGTGGAGCACTTCGCGTGCACTTCGCGTGCACTTGCAGTGTGGAGGGCACAGGGCAGCGCGGTGCAGCCGGAGCACGAGGCGGTGGCGGCACAACTGGTGAGCTTGTCTGTCATTTTCCAAGATGAGGCGGAGCGGACTCGCACCCGCCGGCAGCCCCGGCAGCCCGGCAGCGGGGAGGGGGGCAGATAACAGTGGCGCGGAAGGGGGGGGGGGCGGAGGGGGCGCGCGGACCGGCGGCGGCGTCGCGGAGCGCGGACGCGCGGACGCTGCACGCGCGTGGACGGGCGTGCCCGTCGTGTCCACGGCGAAGGTGACTTCGTTTGATTTAGCGAATGTGGATTCGCGGCTGGTCGCTCTGTCTCACTCGCACCCCCTGCCCCCTGCGGGGCCGTCCGTGAGTGCGAGAGAGACAGACAGATTGACGCGATTGATCTTCTGTCGCAGGCCGGCTGCCGCGCTGCAGCGGCATGCGGTGCGAGCAGGGACTCCGGCTGATTCATTCGCAGTGACGTCAACTTGCGTGTTTTTAGTAGATTCCGCGTCGTGTGCTCTTTGTATCAGTTATCCCAGCAACAGCGTCGCTCAGTGACTTCTTGTTTAATTTTGGAGCTCAGGCTGGAGAAACATCGCGCGCGGCACAGCAGTCCTTTGAAGTAAGTGCGAGACGGCCTCAAGTTATCGCTCTGCGTTTCTAAAAGCGGGCAGTAAAGCGTGGAATTTGGATTAGTTTGGACGCGGTGCCTGCCCGGCGCGTGCTCAGTGTGCTCAGCCACGGCGCAGCCTTTCCAGACCGTAGACCGTGGATCTTGGGAAACCCCGCCGTTTCCTGCAGGACTGCTCCAAACAACAACACCCGGTTTTTTCCTTATGCGCTTTCCCCTCAAGCCCCATTTGTTTGCCGCCAAGTAGGCGAAAATTCCCACGAAGCACGCGTGTCGGAAGGGTTGCCTACCTCCTCGAGAGCAGAGCCCAATGCCTAGTAGGCAGGCTGAGGTTGGCAACCCTCCGACACTGGTGTACCGAGCAGTGTGGCCACACTGCACGGTGGGACACAAGACCGGTGGGGGCGGACTAAACTCTAGACGCGTTTTGAGCTCCAGAGTCGCGAAACAGGCCTCCAACCGAACGTGTGACCCCAGCAATGGATTCCTCGTTCGGAGAGCTCCATTGGTGGGGTCACACGTTCGGTTGGAGGCCTGAGGCCTGTTTCGTGACTCTGGAGCTCAAAACGCGTCTCGAGTTTTGACCGCCTTCACCGGTCTCCTGGCCCACTGTGCACTGTGTGCGACCTCTCGATGCCTCTCAACAAGCCGCTGGGTCGATTCGTTAGAGAGTCGCTCTCTAGTTGGCTTTGCCATCATATTCCCCCATGTTGCCATTGTGCTTTCCCCGCTTCCTTTTTGCATGCTTTTATCCTTTCATTAGCCAAGAGCCCCGCGCCAGCGCGCCAGTCGGTTAAGTCCGAACACCGCTTCGGTCGCTCTGTCTCTCTCGCACGCGTGGGGCGTGCCGAAGGGCCGTAGGGGTGCGAGGGAGACAGAGCGACGAAGCAGTGTTTCGGAATCGGGCCACTGCGCCCCAGCGGTCCCAGCGTCACGCGTTCAGGAAGTAGGCAGGCCTGAGGCAAGCAAGGGGGCACAACGCACAGTGGGCCAGAAGACCGGTGGAGGCGGACAAAACTCTAGACGCGTTTTGAGCTCCAGACTCGCTAAATGGGACTCGAACCGAACGTGTGACCCCACCAATGGATTGCTCTCCGAACGAGGAATCCATTGGTGGGGGTCACACGTTCGGTCCGAGGCCCCTTTAGCGACTCTTGAACTCAAAACGCGTCCGGAGTTTTGTCCGCCTCCACCGGTCTTCTGGCCCACTGTGCAACGCTTGCAGGCCGATTCCGCACAGTGAGCCTCCTCTATCCGCCCTTCTCGCACCCCTCCAGAGAAGCGCCGCGTAAGAGAGACAGAGCGACGAAAGCATGCTCGGACTCTGCCTTCGGTCGGACTTGAGAAGAAACCTGTTCTGGGTTCGTAATTGAACCTGCACCTCTCTGTTATGCTGTCATCCGGTAAAATGGATTTGTTTCTTTATCGTCGCGATTGCTGAACTGTTTCGCGGCGTCACAGTGCCGGACTCCTCCCTCGCTCCTCTTATTCTGGACTACTCGCAGATGGCGACCCAAGGCCTCGCACTGGGGCCAGCGGCTTTTTCCTATTTTTGAACAATCTATCTATCTACTGTTGACGCAAGACCGTTCTAGAATGTCACCCACCCGCCCCCCAGTTTGTTTAGCGTACACAAACAGAAACAGTATCCCTCTGTGTGAAGACAGAAACTTCGCGGCGAAGATTGTCGTACCTGCCTGCAATAAGAATGCTTAACCTATTGAACGAGGAAGCAGAGCGACCAATGGGAACACGCCGTCAGTCCGAAGTGCGAAACCGTTTCGATGCCGTCTTTTGTCTCTGTCCCTCTGCAGCGGCGAGAAGACCGGGCGGCCAAAATTCTACACCCGTTTTGAGCTCCAGAGTCGCCAAATGGGACTCGAACCGAACGTGTGACCCCACCAATGGATTGCTCTCCGAACGAGGAATCCATTGGTGGGGGTCACACGTTCGGTTCGAGGCCTGTTCAGCGACTCTGGAGCTCTGCACGCGTCTCTGGCCTCGCAAATCCACTGCGCGACGGAGGCCTTGGGCATGGCGACCAATGGTGACAAGGCGAGCACTCGGGGACGACTTTAGACGCACTTGGAGTGGCGAATGGCCGAATGGGTATGGCGAGATGGAGCCCTCTTCGCTGTCGTCGCTGTCTGTCTCTCTCGCACTCACGGGGCGCCGCGCCTAGGTGCGAGGGAGACAGACGAAGTGACGTCGGAGTCGCACAAAACAATGCCTTGGCCTGCCGCTCGGATCAAGTGGACTGCACACCCACACTGTGGGCCACACAGTGAGCCACACTGCCTCACTGCCAAGGGCTCCGACAAGCGGTTTCATCCCATTCGTTAAAAAAAAATTCAAGTGGTCATTACCATTTTAAAACGCGGTGATGCATGGTAATGGACGAACTCGCCGAGACGCCCACAACATGAGCAAACACGAGCAGCAGACTCATTCCGAGTCGTCGCTCTGTCTCTCTCGCACTCGTGGAGCGTCCCGTGTGAGTGCGAGAGAGACAGAGCGACGAAAACGACTCTCGGAGTGTGTCTGCAGGTGTCGCTCCGGGCGGCAGAGGCGAGACATGAACCATTCGATTGGAGCGACGGCCGCAATGAGGGGCGTGAGGCGGCGCGTGGCGTGGCTCGTCGGCGGTCGCACAGTGGGCCAGAAGACCGGTGGGGGCGGATAAAACCCCGGACGCGTTTTGAGCTCCAGAGTCGCTGAATGGGACTCGAACCGAACGTGTGACCCCACCGGATTCCTCGTGCGGAGAGCAATCCATTGGTGGGGCCACACGCTCGATTTGAGTCCCATTTAGCGACTCTGGAGCTCAAAACGCGTCCGGAGTTTTGGCCGCCTCCACCCGTCTTCTGGCCCACTGTGGGTCGAGTCGGGGCGTCCTGCGGTCCTGCATGTCGGACGAGACGAGACGTGTCAAACGATTCGACGAGGAAAGATGAAGAGGCACAGAGGCTGCGACAAAGGGGCTGAGAGTGACAGCCTCTCGACCGGCACACTGAGAGTCGTTATCGTCGCTCTGTCTCTCTCGCACCTACCCGGGACGCCCCATGAGTGCGAGAGAGACAGAGCGATGAAATGGACGCCGGTAATCAGTCTGGAGTGACACAGGGACACGCCGCCGATGTGATTAACGCGTCGCCGACGACGATTCGTTCGCCGCACAGTGGGCCAGAAGACCGTTGGAGGCGGCCAAAATTCCAGACGCGTTTTGAGCTCCAGAGTCGCTAAATGGGGCTCGAACCGAACGTGTGACCCCACCAATGGATTGCTCTCCGAACGAGGAATTCATTGGTGGGGTCACACGTTCGGTTCGAGTCCTGGTTTGCGACTCAGGAGCTCAAAACGCGTCTAGACTTTTAGCCGCCTCCGCCGGTCTTCTGGCCCACTGTGCGCCGGTCTCCCGTCTCTCTAGTGCCGGGCCGACATTGAACCTGTCGTATCAAATTTGCGCAAGCCGCTCGCCCGAACCGAATGAGCGAGAGAGACATAGAGACTGAACTCCCGTTTGGAATCCGCTACACTCTACACGCAACCGCTGGCCAGCACGGATAAGATACGTGCGTCGCCCGTCAGCGTCGCGGGAAATGAGTCGAAAATATCCTCCCTGCTTCGTTTGCCGCAGGAGTGGTCAAACACGCGCAGACAGACAGACAGACGGGCAGACAGACAGGCTGTCCCACTGAGCGACACAGCGAGCGGCGAAAAGGGAGCAAAAAAGATAAGGAATCGTAATTAGGATCATCCCGGCAGCGGGATCCCCGGCAAATATTGACGGGCGCGGGCAAAACTGTCATCGCCTAGCCGCTCCGTCTCTCTCGCACCGCAAGGGCCCCTCGGGACGCTGCGCGAGTGCGACAGAGACACGGAATCCGCCTGTGCAGGATGGCAGACGCGGCAGACACGCTCGCCTGGCGGATAGCGCTTTGTTATCGGGCCCGCTTTAATAATAGAACGCGGGCTAGCCGCGGTTTAACTCTTTCGTACTTTCTGCTCGTCGGGAGCGTGGCTTCCTCGCGGCCCGAGGACAGAGAGGCAAGCGAGCTGTTCGTGGTGCTGCTTAGCGAGCGGTGGCTCCGACCGCCGTTCCTGGTAGGCGACGGGCACGCTCGCGTGGCGAACGGGTTGCCTCTAGCGCTGTCGTCAGGCGGCGCGGCGTGCGCTCCGCTCTGTGCGTCATAAGACCGATGCAAGCGGTCAAAATCCCGGACGCGTTTTGAGCTCCAGAGTCGCTAAACAGGACTCGAACCGGACGCGTGACCCCACCAATGGATTGCTCTCCGAACGAGGAGTCCGTTGGTGGGGTCACACGTTCGGTTCTAGGCCTATTTAATTTGGCCACCTCCACCGGCCCACTGTGCTCTGTCACTCTGTGTGTGAATCAGATTGAGATGGGGTGTGGGGGACAGACGATCACAAATTCATGGTTTCTTTACTATTTTAATGTAAAAATAGGCATCCCACATTCCATTTCTTTAAAACAGTTAAGAAATAGTTTACCAGTACAAAGCTTTGCATGGTCCCCATCTAAAATTAACACAACTTCTCTTTTCATTAAAACAAAAAGAATTACAGCAATCATGTAAGCATAGCGAAACCTCGCTAACCAAAACTTCTAGAAAAACAGTATCTTTCATGTATTTACCGCGAATGAACTTAAAGTGACATTCATGAGTTTGATCTTGGCCAAATCAAGGTTACAGAGGTAGGTTCACCTGTAAGTATAATGCTGCAACAAAGAATACATAATGTACACTAAAAAAGAAATTGATGAGGTAGAATTAAAGAGATACTCAGCACATCACTCAAATACAATAAATACAGTGTAATATCACAATCAATAAAAGATAACTTTACAATTATTAACAAGAAGTTGAGGTACTAACTCTGTCCTGCAACTTATTAAATAATAACTTCTCCAAGAGATACAAGAAAAGTACACTTCAATATTGGTATCTTTTAAGGATCTTTTACCCTAAGGTATAATGCTTTATAAGTTATTGTTTATACACAAACTAAGTAAACCAAGTAAAAATTAACAGCACTGCTTATACAAAACTGATTGACGTGCTGAGAACTTTTACCGAAATAAGTCTAGACTTTGAAAGAGAGAAACTCTCAATCTGTAACAAAATTAACTACTGAAAATTGAGGCAGCACAGATTGTAAGAGAGAGAATGGGACATGCACCTAGTCTGTGCTCCCACAATTTTCAAAAAGAAAAAAACAAAAACCAAACAGTAAAAAGGAGAGCACCAGAAGATCGAGGCAGTACTGTTAACAACAAACTTTTCCCCGCTGAAAATGCAACTAAGCGCATCTGTTGCACAATTTTATTACAGTGTACACAGCAATTGATAAATAAAATTTTAAGAATGAAAAGATGAAACAATACTCATTAAAATGAAAAAGGGAGTACAGCTATTCTTCAAGTTTCTCCACAGTAATTTATCAAATGCTGTGAGATGAGTCTGCAAACCAGGTTCACAAACTGACTTTGAGTCTTTCATCCAGAATAAATTATTATGTATAAATAAGTTCGAGCACAAGCAGGAGCTGCATGTATGATTTGTGTGTGATCAATTACTTATTATTATTAAATTTATGTAAAGCCAAACGCGTTCAGTACCGATCACACAACAGAACTATATAGGATCTTCATTCACAACCAGTAAAATTAAGTTGCAAAGAACACAAAATAAATTATTTGTAGAGGTATCTACAATGAACTGTAACAAACAGCAAATCAGTCTTATTCAGAAGAACACCACAGTGAGTAGTGAAGTCTCTAAAAAGCTAATTGAACGTAGAAAGGACTTCATACCCTTTTTGGAACAAATGGTCTTTGAGTCTGACACATATACATACAATATGTATGACATACAATGTGTAAGAAAGAAGGATAGAATATACAAATACACAAAAAAGATGGACGTTTGTAAGCAATAACAATGCCTCAGCCTTCAAGATCTTCAAGCTTCACCTTGTCTTCTGATCTTCTTTCAGTTTCCACAGAATCAATTCCAGGGCTGCAACAGCATCCTCCTTGCTGTCATGTCCTCCAACTAGATGATGAAGAGAGTTGAATAGATTACAAATAAGTAAAAATGGGGCAGGGGGGCAGAAGGTGTAGAGACTTACCGTCATTTTGAATTATCTTTTTGAGATATTCTCCTGCTAGATTCCGTAATGCTCGCTTTTTGGGTGGACCCATTTTATGAGGAAACACCACACTAGAATCTACTACAGTGGGATGAATTAGCTGTAAGTCAAACATGAGTTGAATAAATGGCATGCAATTATTGTTTAATCATTACCTATTATCAATTTAATGACAACAAATACCTTCAGTGCTTTTAAATCAGACTCCAAACTATGACCAACAAGTATGGTTTTATCACAGAACATTCCTAGAAGTGTTGCCTGCACTTGTAAAATAGATGTAGTAACACCTTTGAGGTCTTCCTCTGTAATTCCACTAAACCTGAAAAATAAAGGACAACAATTACACGATGGTAAATTTATTAATTTATGAGATTCAAGACAGAAAGGAGAGGGATTGAATTAAATACCTTGTGTTGTAATCCAAGATTTTATTAGCAGGCTTGACAAGAGTTTCGTATGCAACACTTAGATCCTCTTTAATAACAGTAACTCTTGTGAGCTCAATACCAGCAGTAGTATAACACATTTCACAATCAAGTGCATAAATCCCAGGGTTCGACTCCATGTGTGGCTTTGATAAAGTTGACATGTATCCAGAGTTTTTATCCCAGTTTTGTTCAAACACATGGTATGGTGCTATGGAACAGCCACTGCCAGTACCATCACAGCAAGTGTATTTGGTTTCTGCTTCCCGAAATCCTGGAATCAATACAGATGCCATGAAGCAAGTTTACAAGTGATAAATTGGTAGATAACAAGAAAAAACAAATCATCATTCATCACGAAACCCACTTTTAAACTTTCTGCCCCAGTGGTAGAAGCATTCTTCATCTTTTACTTGTTCCCCATGTTTATTAACTGAGTAAGGCTTTAAACACCGAACACATATTTTTTGTCGAGGGTCAGACGGCTGATGGATAACCCGGAAGGAGCTTGGCTTCATAGTAGCTACACCCTTCTCGCTACTTGGCATGGGGAAACCATTTTCTTCTAATTGTTCCTTAGTCAAAATATAGGGTTTCATCTGTTCATATAAATTTAAATCTGTAAATAAAAAGAGAAGAAAATAAGCTCACAATTTTGAACGGAGTATGTAAAGAAAAGGTAATGAAAGTACTGCAACTCGATACTAACGTGGCTTTGGCTCCGTTTCTTTCTTTCCTGATTGTATACTCCAAGACACTCTGGACCCCAGTTTTCCTGCTATCATGGCATTGTGTGAAACAACTCGATTAGGAATTCCTGACATCCCTTCCACTGAAACAAAACAATAAAACTGATCAGTTTTGTTCCATTCATAAGAAAAAAACACTCAAAATCTTATTAATTTCTAAACAAAAATATCTTACTTTTAGGTCCATTTTGAGATGATTCAGCACAAGCCCTCAGATCCTTTAATGTTTGGATTATGCGGTGACTATATACTCCGAGCGACTCAGTTCCTTGAGTACTGGACTTTTCAGATTCCAAAGCCTTTTGAAAAGAATAATCTACTTGGTTACTTTTGTTGATATTTCAAATATGATGAAAGAGAACAGAGCACCTACCATATCATGGGAAGCCTCACCAAATCCAGCATCAATGTAAGCTTGGAAAAGTTTGTTTACATTTGCTTGTCGAGTAGCTACCTTGAACTTTCGGCAATCACTGGGATTCACAATGGGCTTACGCATTGCAGGAGCATCCTGAAATAATTCAAATGGTGCGATTGTTAATTTTGTTTTGAAAGAAAACATTGGAATATGCAGGTCTGAGGGCAAGCCCTGTACATCTAATTGATAGTTGACACAATGGGGGGAAAAGAATTCCTTACCATATTTGGTGCATGGGCTACTCTAACTTTCACTAAACGACCATATTCATCCACACGCTGACTTGTTTTGTCATAAAATCGACTTGGTGAAGTACCAGTTGCTTTAGGTGTACTTGAAGTTTTCAATGTGGTTGGAGGCTTAAGAAGCATGGCAACATTAGACACCCCAGCAATTTTTTTCTTTGCAGGTGCTAGACAGAGTAAACAGAGAAAATTGAATTAAGTAAACAAATTTAACTTTGACACAAGCTTGTCTTTTCCTTTGCCCAAAACTTACGACACAACTTCGACAGCACTCACCACTTGTTGAAGTCGGCAGAGATGCTTGTGGAGCGTTAGTTGAGGAATAAGGGGCAGGTGCAGACGGTCGGGGCACAGAAGCAGGAGCAACAGCTAAGGACGCCTTCAACTCTAAAGATTGCATTTTCTCTTTCTTGAGCATTTCCCAGCGATCTCTCATAACCTGTAAGCAAAACAAAAACAAAATCCATGAGTAAGATTGTTTTAAAATTATTTGAACCAATGTCACATTTTTGCATACCTGATATGGAGAGGACTTTTTCGCTAGAGTAGGAACTGGTTTGGCACTTGGTTGCGAAGACGAATGGGATGCTTGATGTGCTATCCTTTTTTTGCTTGTTGCTGAGGGTGCTGGTTCATCATTTACAGTTACCCTTTGATCCTCTGTTGAAAAGAGAGCGGGTTGGTTTTGCATTGTTTCTGAGAATTCGCTGAACATTTCGTAGCATTGCTGCTCAATCATGTCTTCATCTTCCAGGGATGCATCTAGTTCGACTTCTATTTTCCTTATTTCCTCCTCCAGCTTTACTCTCTGAATCTCTTGCTGCCCTGTAAATCAACAAAATTTAGAATTCACAAAAACAACCAAAAAATAAAAGACGATGAATTAATAATTTACAATAAGTCATTAGAAATCACCTCTTTCTTCAGCAGATCGATGGGATGATTTTTTGCTGTGCTTGCTTTTACTGTGATCTTTATCCTTTCCTCTTTCTTTGTCTTTCCCTCGGTCTTTATCTTTTTCTCTGTCCTTCTCTTTATCCTTCTCTTTTTCACGATGCTTGTCTTTGTGTTTCGAACTTGAGCTAGATGAACTACTTTTACTTTTTGATTCTGATGAATGGCTTTTCTTAGCTTCACTACTAGAGGATGTCTTCGATGATGATGATTTTGATGATGAAGTTTTAGAAGAAGAGGAGGAAGAGGATTTACTTTTACTGCTACTACTGCTGCTACTGCTCTTTTTACTATGACTGCTGCTACTGGAACTCTTTTTCGAACTTGATGATGAAGATGACTTTTCACTGTGCCCATTTTTGTCTGAACTTCCATGCGACACTTTTGGCTTCTTACTTTCATTACCAGAACTCACACTGCTACTTCTTCGTTTTTCACCTTTATGAGAACTGCTACTACTGTTATGACTTGATTCTGCCTCTTTGGGTACCTTAGTTTTATTACTGTCACAGCTGGGCTTCAAATTTTCTTCTGTATCTATATTCATGGATGCATTATCATCACCATTTTCTTCAAAGTCCAATTCTAAATTGTCCAGTTCAGACAAATCAAGATCTATCAAGCTCTCTCCACCACTTGGGTCCCCGTTTAACTGTGCAGCTGTCTCTGCTGCTAGGTCCACATCGTCATCATCTGATAGCTGAGACTCTTGAAGACTGTACGTTGGGTTGTCCTTTACTTTGGAAGGTACATATTCGGGTGAGTATGGAGAATATGATGAATTCTCAGGTGCATAAGAATAGCCTGTCCCAATGGGTTCAACATCATTTGGACTGTATTGAGCACCTTCTGGTCCATACATCTCGTAAAGTGGGTTCTTGAGGGGATCCGCTGAAGAGGAACTTGAGGTTTGGGAATTGAGGCTGCTGATTGATGTTGGGCAGTAAGTTGGATAGGAAGGTCGACTTGTCCCAACATGATGTGGGACATACTCTGAACTGGGTTTACTCTTTTTAACAGCAGCACTTCTAGTAGGAACACTGTAAAGAAAGAATTTTTGTCTTTAACAGCAGGTTTAGAAGACATGAATTTCAATTTGAGACAATGTCAATTCTTAGTTAACTGAGAGACTACTTACGTAGGGGTGTAAGGAATAGGTATGTGAGATGATTTTAATTGAGAAATTGGAGTAGGATTGTATGCAGGTGCCGCATCAACAATTGCTTTGTACATCGCAGCTCGACTTCTATGGGAGGATTCACTGCTTGTCCCAGCCACGGCTTCATCTTCATTCTGAACGGAATCATTTCATATAAATAAGGACACATTAAAAAGTCAAAGAAAG
Organism: Thrips palmi; assembly: GCF_012932325.1. Taxonomy (NCBI): domain Eukaryota; kingdom Metazoa; phylum Arthropoda; class Insecta; order Thysanoptera; family Thripidae; genus Thrips; species Thrips palmi. Next base: position 20,717,509 of record NW_023144627.1, on the reverse strand, counting down.
AGGTGTTTGTCGAAAGGCCAGTTACCTGCTCCTGAGCCGTGTTGGCCACTGACCCCAATACATTGTCTTCAGTAGTGGCATTGACATCTGCACAAGAGAGTTTGTAAGTTGCACAACATGTTGATTTGTAAAATGCATAGAGAAACTGATAGGTTATGATGGGTTGGGAGACAAGTTCAAGACGCAACACCAGCTGAGCTTAACGGTACAAGTGAATTGAACATAGCGGGTGTACGTTGAAGCCAATTGAATGAACGTTTTCTGACGTTGCTCCACTTGTCACTGACAGGGACAATGGGCAGATAGGGTGATCCTCTGACAGGGGAGGACTAGGACGACCCACTAAGGGCATTCCACACGATGAGACACACTGTAGAGAGTGCCGCCCCACTATTTCGCACAGCTCCTCACCTCTTTTTCCATGCCTATAATGACAATAGGGTCGTGAACACTGTCCGGCCCCTCCGTTGTAAAAAGGACACTCCAGCGTCCTGAAGCATCCCAGCGATGGAAGCATTTTGGATTGGGGGCACCATAAGCAACAATTTGGCTGGCTCTTGGCTGGCAGCGGGATTAACTATAAGACTTGTGAAACAAACCGGGATCATAGACAAACACAGAGAGGAAGGGGAAAAGAGACAGGATTTAACCCCACAACATTTTAGATCCTTGTTTACGGTCGGCAGAGGCCGTGTCAAGCCGCCAGGTTTTTCTCCGTACCGCACTTGTACTAACGCACAGAGGGGGCTTGCGTGAGGCTACCACTATGAGAAATTTACGACTAGTTTTTATGTTTTTCGAAAACTCAAAACAACAGCAACAGCACAGTTCACTTTTCTTGTCAGTTTTAATGCTCATGCCAAAAAGGACGATGGATCCGAAATTATATCCTCTTTCGTGCGCAAATCGATGCAAGCATTGCACTCGTGTGGCAAGACATACATTTCATCCCCCTGTTGTCATGGCAACAGATAGAATGTCAAACCATAACATAACCACATCACATTGGTGTCAACATGGTTGTATCATCGCTAGTGAATGACTTGTGGAAAACAGAAAAATGTAATGAATGGAATGTTTTGGAAGTGACAGCCCAGCTTCCTCTGGTCTGAGGCCTTTCTCCAGAGCACTAATTTTGGTGTTGTTGGAAGCATCTTTTAAAGACACGTTGTAAATCGTTTGCTGAGTTTAGTTTTTCCCTGGCATCAACCTGCATATTCTTGCATCAATCTTTGCTGGTTCACCATGCCAGCTGACGAGAGAAAGTCTTTCATTCTTACAACTTCTGGTATTACTTGTTCCTAGCTTTACCCTTTCTTGCGACATGTCATTGCTACAATGCTGTAATCTTGCGTCCTGTGTTCCAGCTAACTACTTCAGTAGGTCTGTCTCGGAGTCTGAGCTCTTAACACTAAGTGCCGATAACACTCTGAATAAATTCTTAGATGACAGACATTGTTTTACATTAATTGTGGAACGAAGAGAAAATGGATTCAGCTTCAGTGAACAGGTCTGTTTTGTATTGGTAGGTGTTTTTTTCTCTCCAAAAGCACAGATTCTTATATTGACTGGTTTCAGATTTTGCCAGGGGACAAGGCAGCTTTGGTGTTCTTCAAACTGCGACCTGATGTTGTTACACCACAAAACATGCTCAGCAATGTTCTTGTTTCTTCAATGCTTGATTCTCCAGCATCAGTTTTGTATCATTCATTACAAAAATTATATGCACCCGTTCTTTTAAAGGTGAGTCCTGATTTCATGGGAGCTCAGCATCTACTGAGACCCACAAGGCATCATAGTGTGTTCACTTCTTGAGGGCTAAACACACAGGTGCATCTTTTCTCAGTGCAGAATACTTATACACTTGAAATTTCCAGAATTTTCAGGGAGACGATAGCATTGACCCAAAACTGCAGGATCTATTAAGTCAGTTGGAAGCAAACCTTCGGTCAGCTCTTAATAGAAACAACAGGATTGAGAAAGGAACTGGTGATGCTGAACCTAATGTGGATGGTAACCCAAAATAAAACATGCAACATGCATTACCTACTTGAATAGATAATTCATTCTATGATTTTACAATAACTTTGTATTATTGTTCTTGATGCAGTCATAATTACTCCTGAAGATGAGCTGCAGTACTGGGCCTCCTTGGCTAAATCATCCCCCAAGGGAAAGGAATCTATGAAAGCTTCTGCTTTCCTCTCTATGCTTCAGCCATTGGTTCAAGATCTACAGTATGAGAGCATTCACTGAATCACATCAACTAAACTAAATTAACTGTGACTAAGGGTCTTTATTTTGTTTATTAATGGCAGATCTTCAGATTCACTGACATCGTTTGAGGAAAGCTTGGAGACAGCTCATAATGCCTTGGATGATATCTGGAAACTTGATGAATTTCGTTATCCCCAAAAGAGGATGGAAAATTTAATGGAAGTTATTGGTAAGTAATGCCATCAATTTTTTTTTCTTTGTTCCCTAACAGTTTGTCTTATGACAGTTTTTTTTTTCAGGCAATGCAATAACCCAATTTATACAAACTAGATTGCATGACATAAACTTGTGGGAGTCTCCATTTAATATAGTTGAAGAAAATTTAAGCCAAGTAAATATTTTTTCATGTTTTTCATCTCAGGCACATGATTTTATTTGATGTAAAGGTGTCTCAATGTACTTTGTCTTTTTCTTAGAGTGTTGCTGTGTGTGAGAAATGGATTGATACATGCCAAAAGCTTACTACTCTGTTTTGGCCCAACCATTCACTTCATGCTTGGAGTGGAAAACCATATGTTCCCAAACATATACAGTCCTTTTCGAAACGTTTAAGTGAAGTGAAGGAAATTAGAACCCTCCACCGCCAACTTACAAGGCTGCTTTCACGTCAAGAGCAGGAGGAGTTGAACACAAAGAAAACTTTTCAGCCTTTCCAAGGGATCAGTCCTCTTCTGGTAAAAAAAAATCTCTCTTGATCATGAGTTGATTTTTGTTTGAATGTTTTCAATTTCATCCATACCTATTTTTCAGGTTAATCCTTACACTGAGCCCCTGTGGAGAGCTGCCGTGAACCAATTTCAACAGAGCTTGCACCCCACGGAAGAGAGGGTTGCCTCAAAATTAAAACTACAGCTCCGTAGTGTAAATGCCAACACATTGCAGGTGTTTTTTGTACTTCTTTATGTAAACCATTCATTAACAAATTTCTTCTAGTGTACTAACAATTTTTTTATTTATTAAAAAAAAAATTAAAGTTACTTCAAGAGTTTAAGCGGTACCAGGTGCTCATTGAACTTGACAGCGTAAAAAGAACACTAGTTCCAGAAAGAGAAAACCTTCTGAGTTTGCTTTTGGAGTATGTCCACAATACAGCCTCAAATTTCAGTGCAGGACCCAAAGGGAATGAATCATTGGATTTGCCTCCAGTAGTGAGCAACATTTATTGGGCACGCCAATTGGAGTACAAGGTGGGTGGGTGGGTGATTGAAAAATGGATTCTGTTACCTCCTTGTTTTTCCAAGTGGTTAAAAATCAGCTTTTTTTTTTCAGCTTGCTGAAATTGAAAAAACAAGTTCTAAAATCTTGAGTGATTTGAGTGCCTTTGGTGATCTTCTGCGGTCTTTGAGTTCTCTGAGTAAAGAAGTGCAAGAATACCGCAGTCAGCAATGGGAAATTTGGCTTGATGACACACGAGCTGCAGTATCGTCAAAACAGTTGAGGTCAATAAGTAAAATCTGAAAAGTAATGTGAATTTAAAAAAAAAAAATTTTTTGTACCTTTGTTACTGAAGGGATGCTGTTCCTCCTCTTTAGTCTTAGGACTGGTGAGCCCGTTGTTCATTTTGAACAAGGGAAGCTGATGCATGTGAACTACAACCCGGAACTGGTAGGACTGATTCGAGAAGTTCGCCACCTTGCTCTCCTTGGCTACAAAATTCCTATGGCTATTTTAGAGGCTGCTGATTTAGCAAAGCAGTTCATGCGACAAGCGAAATCTCTTCAGCAAGTATGGAAATTTACTTGTTGTGTTTATTTAGTTTACATAAGCAGACTATTTTTGAAATGTGAAGTTAATGATTACTCATTATTTTCCAGGTGGCCAATTTTCATAATACTATTGGAGATCGCATGATTGCATCCCAGCGCCCAATGATGCTCTCAACTGCGTTAGAACTGTCACGATTGGTTCAAGAGCAATCAAGTGTCACATGGACTAACACTGCTGCTGTTGATGCATATATTAATAAGTTGCAGGTAGTTGTGCAGAAACTGGCCAGGGAAAACAATAAGCTTGCAGCTTATCATTCACAAATCTCAGATAAGGTGTGTGTGGGTTCTGTTCACTTATTAATTCCATTGGATCAGCAATCTCTCTGTAGATCAACTATATACCTCCAACATTCCTTATACAGGTGATTTCATTACTAGATACGGATCTTTTAAGGCAACAGCAGCAGTGGAAAGAAGTATTGAAAGAAATAAGGGGTACAATGACACTTGTAGAACAAGAGGTAAAGATGATCATTTCAATTTCCAGCAAATTCTATGAATCAGATTCATAATAATACTTATTCATTGATTGCATATGCCACAGTTTAGCAACATGCGATCATGGCGCCTCCACTGGGACCACCAACTGTACAAGTCTCTTGAATACCAATATCAAATAGGACTGGAAAACTTGAACCAGCACCTTGCTGAAATACCAGTTGAGCTAGTGTACAGGTATGACAGTTTTCCCAAAAAGATATTTCTAGTTTAAATTGAGTAATCTTTTTGTTGAACATGGCAACTTTTGATTTACAGGCAGCAAATACTTCAATTTCGACCGCCATTGGAAGAAATACGCATGAAATATTATGGACAGCTAAAACGATATTTAAATATTCCAAATGTTTTCAGAGGTGTCTCAGATACAGGGGAAAACTCTATTTTTCCCGTGATGATTGAAAGGTCTGATCACATTTTGTGGGTAATATTTGTGATTCAATTTGATGTTATCCTTTTATAACTTTTCATTGTACAGGAATGCCCACCGTTTTGCTGATGTGTTTGCAAAGGCAGAGGAGTTATTTGGTCGGCTTGAAGCATTAAGGGATCGCTGGATTCCTTGGGTAGCTCTTGGGGCTGCACCATTGGAGCAGTTAGTTCAAGAGCACCTCAAGTCGTGGCAGGATTGGGACAACAATTTTAAGGCATCCAAAACTTGGGGACAGCAAATTGCAAAGTTACCCAGGTATAGCTTCAAATTTCATCATGATTGTTTACATACAAAATTTCAAACTAATGAAAGAATTATTGTTATTGCAGCTCTGATGAGAAATTGGAGTGCTTCAGCATCTCATTAGCACCCGTGAGGGCGGAAATTGATCTACAAAATCGTCACTATTGGGACACGTTGACAAGCTCACTCCAAACTTCCATCATAACTGAAGCAGTAGCTGTGGAGAAGTTTATCACAGATTCCACTGACGCTCTATCAAAACAACCCCGCACTGTTGACGAAATAGGAGAGGCTAAAGCAGTATACACTGAGATAATCGATAAATCTTCAAAGGTGAGAGCATAGTCATAGTACTTAATGCCATATAATTGATGTATGTATGTTACTCGTAATGTTTTGTTCTTTATGGGTTATTGTGCTTGACAGATGATGGCTAATTTGGAGGAACTGCAGAACAAAAATAAAACTTTGGCGAGCTGGACCAAAGAAAGGGTGGACCAGGTTGTTCGTGTGACTCGCAATTGGGACAATTTTCAATCCCTCTTGAGTAATCACCAGGTCTTCTTGGAACAGCAGGTAGCAAATGGACCTTCATTTCTAGACAATCTTTCCAAAAGCTGGTTGAATGTAATAAAAATAGTTTCATTTCTTTTCACGCTATTTATTTAGGTGGAAGGAATAAAGAACACTATAAAAAGTCAAGTGGATGGCTTTGAAGAGGAACTTGAGAATTTCAGCTTGAGATGGGAACAACTAAAGCCTCGTGAAACAAGTTTGTTGGATGGTGGCCCACAGATGCTTGTTCAAAGTCTTGCATTCTTGCGAGAAAAACGTCAAGAATGGGATGAAATTTTAACACGCAAGGAGAAAATGCTGTCAGTGATAAACTTATACCTGTTTGAAATGAACTTAATTTTCCTGTACTTTTCTTATTGTTCATTTACTTCAATGTGTGACTTTATTTTACTACAGTGATGATTGTAAACTTTTCAACCTATCAACACCAGAATTTCAAATTTGCAATAAAGTTGAAGAGGATATAAAATACCATGAGAATATGTGGTCTTTGTTTGATGAATTTAATACAGGTAGGATTTATGAAATAGATTGCTAGCATTGATTTATCCTTACGATCAATCAGTATTGTTTCAATTTACCAGGTATTCAGAATATGTCTAAAGAAGAATGGATAATTTTCCGATCCAAAAGCTATCGGTTTGAGGAGTTTTTGAATCTTTGGGATGCACGCTTAAAATCAAGTCCCGACAAAACAAGTCTTACTGTTCGTCTCTTACAAGATGTTGAAAAGTACAAGGTATAATCAATTTATTGGATCATTTTCTTTGGCCACTGAACTTGCACTATTTATCACAATGCTCTGCTGTTTTCTTTGTAGGCCATTTTGCCTTTATTGAAGCTGGTGAGGGGTGATATGTTTAGTGACAAACATTGGATTGAGATGCTAGGATTACTGGGCATACCCAGTAAGCCAGTTGAAAGCCTTGTCTTTGGAGACTTTTTATCAGCGAAAGAAAACATTCTAGCACAAGCCCAGGCCTTGCAGGTACTTATTGTGTATACTGAGCAGAATTGAAACATGGAAGCTTTTCTAGTTTCTTTATGTTTCATTAATTTTAACTGTGATTTTCTTGTGATAAAGGATCTGAACAATAGAGCATCAAGTGAAATTGTGATACGCCAAGCCTTGACAGAGCTTGATATTTGGGAAGTTGAGGCACGCTTTCAATTGGTTTCCCACCGTGACTCAAGAGGGTCCTCTGTCATGTTAATAAAGGACTTTCAAGATATTCTTAACAAAGTAAGCCACTGTTTAAATATTTCGTTTGTGATGGAGTATGAGAATTTTTTTATTGAAATTGGTAAAACATTTATATTCCAGGTTGGGGATAATCAAAGTTTACTTCAGTCTATCAAGAATTCTTCGAATTATAGCAGCTTTAATGACAGAGTTGCAGTCTGGGAAGCAAGACTTGCTGATATTGATTATTTCCTTCGCAACCTAAATCAGATTCAGCGAAAGTAAGTACGGTACTAGTTTTATGAATACTTGACTCTTCCATGTTTTAGTTAGGATTTATGCTCTGTTGGTTTAAATTGTCATTTCCTGTCTGTAGATGGGTGTATCTTGAACCTATTTTTGGTGGTGGGGCAGTAGCAGTGGATGGAGCTAGATTTGAGCGTCTGGACAGAGATTTCAGATATGTCATGGACACTGTCGCAAATGATAGCAAAGTCACAGCACTATGTCGTATCAATAATTTGCATCATATACTCACCACTCTTCTTGATCAATTAAACCGTTGTCAAAAGAGCCTCAATGAATATCTTGAGGTTTGTATCAGGTTTGTGGTAGTTCATGAAAACCCTGATGTCATCATTAATTTTTTACTTTGGTCCAATCAGGAAAAACGATCTAGTTTCCCACGATTTTACTTTGTTGGTGATGAAGACCTTTTGGAAATACTTGGCCAATCTAGGAAGCAAAATGTCATTCAAGCTCATTTAAAAAAGTTGTTTGGTGGCATGAATACTGTCGTGTTTGATGGTACAGGAGACAATGATGCTCTTTGTATTATCGCAATGAAATCTCTTGATGGGGAGATGGTGCCTCTCTCAAACCCCGTTGATATTACTGTCCCAGTTGAAGTAAGACTTAGTAATCAATTTTAAAGCCCATTGCTTGTTTATCAGCCTGTTTAACTTTGGTTTAAATTTGTTTTCTGGCATTTATAGGTTTGGCTTCAGAGCTTGTGTGTCGAGATGCGCAAAACATTACAACAGTTAACTGCCGAGTGTGTAAAATCTAATCGTAACAACTCTGGCGGACCGGATCCCTTGCATTTTCCGTCTCAGGTTCTTTGTCTGACCCAGAGTATAACTTTCACTGCTCAGTGTGAGGAAGCCATTAAAAAAGGATCACTAAATTCATTTTTGAAATCAATCAAGGTAGGCAAACTCTCTGTAAAACCATTGGTTCTTAAATTATTCAATTTATTTTCTTGAATAAATTTTGTCTTCTTTTGGGGTTTCTTCTCAGGCCCAGCAAGATGTGTATGCCAATGTGGAGCTTTCCAGCTTCAGTGATGGTGGTGATGATGAGGCTCGTATTCTTGAATTGAAACAAAAAGCCCTTCTTGTTGACATAGTTCATCATGTGCACATTGTAGAAGATCTGATAGAATCTCAAGTCTCCAGCCTTCAAGATTGGGCCTGGCAGAGGCAACTCAGGTTTTATATTGAAAAAGATGGGAATGTCATTGTAAAAATGGTTGATGCTCAGTTTAATTACACATATGAATACCTTGGCAATGCTGCCAAGCTTGTTCATACACCTCTGATAGACAAGTGTTTCCTCACATTAACTCAGGTATCCATTCACGTTCTTCGTAGATGTCTTTGCTCTTGATGGTTTAGCAGGTTGTCTCAAATTTTAATTTTTGCAGGGCATGCACATGGGGCTTGGTGGTAACCCTTATGGTCCTGCAGGTACAGGCAAGACAGAATCCGTTAAAGCTTTGGGTGCTGCACTAGGCAGACAAGTATTGGTTTTCAATTGTGATGAAGGCATTGATGTGATGTCAATGAGTCGTATATTTGTCGGCCTTGTGAAATGTGGAGCTTGGGGCTGCTTTGATGAATTCAATCGACTGGAGGAAGCCACCCTTTCTGCCATCTCTATGCAAATACACCCCATCCAAAGTGCAATCAAGAATCGACGCCCTAAAGTTAAAATCATGGAACAAGAGGTCCCACTCGACTTCAATGCTGGAATATTTGTAACGTTAAATCCAGCGGGGAAAGGATACGGAGGAAGGCAAAAGCTGCCAGACAATTTGAAACAATTATTTCGACCTGTTGTCATGTCAGTGCCTGACAATGAGCTTATAGCAGAAGTCATCTTGTATTGTGAAGGTTTTAAAAATGCAAAGCTAATTGGGAAAAAGCTTGTAGAGGTTTTTGATCTGTCCAGGTACTTTTTTTCCATTTAACTCAATATTGCCTTTTCAATAAGTGTTTTTATTTATAGAGGGAGAGAGTTGTTGAAGAGCAGACTTCACTTTGGTATTTATTCTCAATTTCAGGAGATTGCTAACACCTCAGAAACACTATGACTGGGGACTTCGTGCTCTGAAAACAGTATTGGGAGGCTGTGGCAGTATGCTAAGGAATTGGTGGAGCTCCAATGGCAATCATACAAGAGGCAATGCAGAGCTCTCCAATGAAAGAGAGATGGAATTAGCAGTACAAGCTTTACGACTGAATACATTATCAAAGCTCTTGTTTCGGGACTGTTTGGCATTTGATGCTTTGGTCAAAGATGTGTTCCCAGGCATTCAATTTACTGCCTCTGGCCATGAAAAGCTAGCAGCAACTGTGAAGGAAAGCTTCTCTGCTCTGGGCCTTCAATACAATGAGAGACAGGTGTGCTGGAAATCATCATAGGCACATGATAGCTGAATCAAAGCATTTATTTGGAGAATTTACTGTGTTTATTATTTTTACAGGAGCATAAATGTATAGAACTTTATGAACAACTTCAGCAGAGAATGGGAGTGGTTATTGTGGGACCGTCTGGATCAGGAAAAACTACATTGTGCCGCCTGCTGAAACATGTAAGTGTTTATTTAATCTGGCTTTCTCTAGAAAATATTTCTATTTTTTTTTCTCTCATAGGCTCTTAACCATCTTGGTCATGTGGTCAGACAACACACTGTGAATCCCAAAGCCATGCCACGGTCCCAATTACTTGGGAAAATTGATTTAGACACTCGCCAATGGATGGATGGAGTTTTAACAATCAGTGCACAGAAAGTATATTCTGAACCACCAGGTACATTGGCGCATCAATACATTTAACATCTTCAGATAATAAAGATATTTTGAAAATTAACACACATCTGCTAAATTTTTAGATATTCACTCATGGATTGTATGTGATGGTGATGTTGATCCAGAATGGATTGAGTCACTAAATTCTGTACTAGATGATAATCGTCTTCTCACTTTACCATCTGGATGGCGTATTCAATTTGGGCCAAATGTTAATTTCATTTTTGAAACTCATGATCTCAGTTATGCATCACCCGCTACAATATCTCGCATGGGAATGATTCTGCTAAGGTATGCGTTTTAATTTTTTTTGCTTTAGTTTGCAAAATGCCTTCTTAAAATAACATGTTTATTTCTGATTGAAAGTGATGAAGACATGGACATCAATGGTTTGATCTCAATTTGGCTAGGCCAACAACCAGAGAGATCTCAGAGAGTCCTCTCTCAGCTTATTGAAGACCATTTCCACAAAGGTTTGTAGCCGTGATGTATGGAGTTCTTAAATATGTTGCAAACTTCATGACTGTGTAACCCTTACTTATTTTATTTGGCAGCATTGAAGTGGGTTATGACTCAGGGAGAAAGTTCTTTGCCAAGGTCTGTAGTTGGTCTTGTTCGCACCGGTCTTTCACACCTCGTACAAGTGGAAAATGCCCCACAGTTCATGGTTTCCTTGATCCGTGGACTTGGTTCAAACCTCACTCTCCTTAGTAGAGAATTATTTGCAAAACAGGTAAACATTTAATTCATATACCATCTTGATGCAATTACTTTTCTTGTTTTAACAACTAATGGAATGTTTCAAAGGTATTTGATTGGTTTGGAGAGTACCCACTAGACCCAGCACTTATCCTGAATTGTCACTATAACACAGAAAGGGGTCGCCTAGAAACCTATGTGTTAGATTGTTCTACAGATGTTGGAGCTATTGGTCAGACACTGCCAATAGTTCATACTATCAATGTGAAACTTACTTTGAGTATCCTCTCTGTCTGGCTACACCAAGAGAATTCAGAACCTTTTCTTCTAGTTGGCCCAGCTGGATGTGGTAAAAGGTATGTTGCATTTGTCTCCTTCTAAAGTTGCACGTTACTTTCAGATTTAGCAAAACTTGAATCCTTGTATTTTGTTCCAGTATGATTCTGAATGAATGTTTTCAAAACTTGCGAGGAGTTGAAGTGGCGATTGTACACTGCAGCGCACAAATAACTCCAGAACATGTATTGCAAAGATTAAAACAGGTATTTTTACTGGGGTTCTCAAAACTCTATCTCCTCAGTTCAACCCCACCTATTTATGTGTAAAAATTTTTTGCAGGTTTGCATGATTATTTCCAGCAATACTGGAAGGGTCTACCGACCCAGAAATGCGGAACGTCTAATTTTGTACTTCAAGGACATAAATTTAGCGAAGCCAGACAAGTGGGGCTCAAGCATGCTGATCGCATTCTTGCAACAGGTAGATCTTACTGATATCCCATCTAATGAAGTTTGTGTTGTCACTTAGTATTTATTTACCGTACCCAAATTATTTTCAGTTGATCACATACCGTGGATTTTATGATTCTGACTTGGAGTGGGTTGGTTTAGAGAGAGTACAGATTGTTGGGAGTATGACAGGAGGAATTGGTCGAAATGTGCTATCTAGTCGCTTTACTTCCATTGTACATGTTCATGCCGTGGGGTAAGTGTAAAAAAATATATTGCTTGCTTTATGAAAATTTCAGTTGGATAACTTCAATTGGTTTGTTGATTTTAACTGGATAAAATTCTAAAGAAATTTTAAAACAATACAAATTTGTTTCAGATTGCCTGAGGCTGATGAGTTGAAATCCATTTACAACGTCTTTATGAAGGCGGTATTTAAACTTTCTATGCCTACTCACCCTGTTTGGTCTTCTACCAATAAAGTAGCAACGCTTGTTAATACTATAGTACGGATATACACAGAAGTAAGGCACCGCAGATTTTTTTATCAAAACAATTTGATTGTGTACAAAGATCAAACAATATTGATTCATGGCCTAATAACACACTGTTAATCTCTCCTCCTTTAGGTTTGCTCCACATTTACCCCTATGCAGCAAAACCATTACTCTTTCACACCTAGGGACCTCACCCATTGGTGCATGGGTCTCTTAAGATATGATCTACAACCAACTGATTCTTCTGTTGTGCCTGTTTTGAAGGTCACTATTTAAAATTCGTTTTTTTGCTATGAATCCATATCCCTTCATTCAATTAAAAAAACACTGTCTTTCAGGCCACCCTACATGAAGCTATGCGAATATTCTATGACAAGCTTGTTTGTGACAATGATAAGAGCAAATTCCAAAATTTAGTCACTTCAGTTCTTGAAAATGAATGGAATAAGTCCTCTGTCGTGGATGAGCTCAATGGTAAAAATACTCAAGCATCTATCTCTTATTTTTCTGGCAGTGTCTTTCATTGGCAATTTTTGTTGAGAGTGTTATGGGTTTCTTTAAGGCACTTACTTCGTCACTTTTGGACATGGGAGAGTAGATCCGAGTAAATCACACTTCGGCAAACTGTTGTCTCAACTTGACAAGAATGATTGGACTAAAATGGTCAAAGATGGAATGAACATTTATGGTATGGTACCTTCCATTTGTGTTATTAATCTTTACTGATTTATCTTGATTTAATGTAAGTGTCCCTCTCTGCACAGGCCGTGAGGGTGTAGCATTAGATCTGCTAGTCTTCCCAGAACTGCTTCAGCAAGTGGCATGTGTTGACCGCGTCCTCTCTGTGCCTCAGGGCTCATTGCTCTTGGCTGGAAGGTGTGGTGTGGGACGCAAGTCATCTGTGCGTATAGTTTCAGCCCTACACGCTAAAAAGCTGCTCACTCCCAAAGTTGGACGCAACTATAGCTTGAACAGTTTCAAAATTGATCTGAAGCAGGTACATATTTATACCATGATGCTATCAAAATTTTTTGAAGGATTTTCAACTTTTTTTTCTTATGCTCTGTCTAGGCCATGCAATGCGCTGGTGTTGACGGTGAAGAAGTCATTCTGCTTTTGGAGGACTACCAGCTGGGAGAGGTTTCCAGTGGTTTTCTTGATATGGTCAACAGTCTCCTTTCTTCTGGGGAGGTATGGCAGCCCAGAAAATATTTCTAGATTATTGTAATGAAGCACATCTTATTGGAAGGTCAATTGATTTTGCAGGTTCCTGGTTTGTACCAGCCAGAGGAATTAGAATCTGTAGTAACTCCTCTTCGAAATTTAGCGGCTCAAGAGGACTTCCAAGGGTCTCCACTCACATTCTTTGCTCAACGTAAGCAGTATTTTCAATCTTGTCTTGGTTTTGAACCGGTAATTATAAATAACAATCTATTCTTTCCTTTGTAGGTGTTTTGCAAAACCTTCATATTGTGTTGGTACTGGATTACACCCGCTCTACCTTTACCAATATTTGTGAAAGCAACCCAGCACTGTACAAACAGTGCTCTGTTATGTGGTGGCCAGAATGGAGTCAAGCTAGTATGAGGGCAATACCTCGCCTGCTACTTGAAAAGTATGTTTTTTGTCCTCTAGCAACTCAGGATAATTTGCTGTTATTAGAAACGAAATGCATGTCTTGTTTTAATTTGTTTCAGAGTGGACGGAGTCACATCATATTCAAGTGAATCAAAAAGTAGCAACAAAAATCACATTACACAGAAATTATCAGAAGAAGATAGTCTACTGGATGGCTTCCTTCACATCCATCAAACTGCAAAAATCCAACAACAAACACCCTTGCGCTTCATTCTTTTTGTTCGAACATATCTTCACATATACATTAGTTGTAGCATGGATATCCATCAGAGACAGGAAAGACTACAGGTAAATTCAAAAATCAATATGTTCAACTGCACACCTGCATCTGCACATATGATTTGGATGTAATTTTTTCAGGCAGGGGTTTCTAAACTTACTGAAGCCAAGCAACTAGTGGATAAATTGAAATCAGATGCAAATATCCAAGAAGAACTCTTGGCTGAAAAACAAGCAGCTGCAAATAATGCATTGGAAATGATAACTGAAACAATGAGGAGTGCCAATACCCAAAAAAGTGAAATGGAGGTTTTAAAAGATAATACAGAAAAAGAGAACCAGATTCTAATGGCTAGGAAGCGTGAAATTGAGCAGGAACTTGTTGAGATAGAGCCCCTTGTCAATGAGGCCAGTACAGCCATTGGAAACATTAAAACTGAATCTCTTTCTGAAATTCGCTCCTTACGTGCGCCGCCAGATGTCATAAGAGATATTCTTGAAGGTGTTCTCCGTCTAATGGGAATTCTAGACACATCATGGAATAGTATGAAAACTTTTCTAGCCAAACGAGGAGTAAAGGAGGACATCAAGTAAGTGATTTTAAATCAATGTGTATGTCTATCATTTCTTCAACTTCGAACCATTTTCTACTATTTTGCCTAATTTTTCTCAGGTCCTTTGATGCTCACAGCATAACTGAAGAAAGCCGAGCTGCAGTTGAACAGCTTTTAAGAGATAGGAAAGAATCGTTTGATCCAAAAAATGCAAAACGGGCATCAGTGGCAGCAGCCCCATTAGCGGCATGGGTTACAGCAAACGTAAAGTATTCCAGGGTCTTAGAAAAAATTCGACCATTAGAACAGGAGCAGAGCAAACTTTTGAAGTAAGCTTATGGTTTCATGCCCAAATTTTTCTGTGAAGTGAGAAGCTTGATTCTAAACGTTTTCCTTTTTGTTAGGAATTTGCAACGAGCTGAATCTCAGATAGGAAAACTCAGAGCAGGCCTCACCGATGTCGATCAAGCTGTGTCTGAGCTCAAAGGCCAGCTCAATAGCTACACGCAGGAAGCGGCACAGTTACAGATTCACCTGAGTAAGGCTCGAGAAACAATAGAGGCAGCAGAGGGTCTCGTGTCGAAATTGGATGAAGAATATCAAAGGTGGAAAGATATGGTGGGTAAAAGAACTGTTCTGTTTTGATTGGCCAATGCAAAATTAGCAGGGTTTAACACAAGTGTATTATAATTTCAGCTTGCTGAAATCTCTTCAAACTTAGGACAGCTCCCAGTGAGTTCTCTTCTGGCCGCTGCTTGCATTGTTTATCTTTCATCTTCTCCTGAGAATGTTCGAAAGTAAGTAGCTTACCTTGGGTTTCAATCACTTTATTTTCATGGTTAATTCATTTTTGTACTTATGAAACTTGTTGTTTCTGTTTTGCAAATTTCCTAGTGCTCATATAAAAGAGTGGCAGTCTAGATTTGGGTTATCCGATTTTCGTTTAACTCAATTTCTTGCATCTCAACGGCAACAGCTTCAGTGGCAGGCTGAGGGTTTGCCTTCTGATCAGCTGTCAGTCCAAAATGCAGTGATAATAATGCAGGTAAATAAGAAACACATGTATGCACAGTTTAAAAAAAAGCGCAATTCTTTTAATGTTCTGTCAATTATTGAATGGAACTCACTTTTATTCTAGCTTGCCTCTTTGGAATCTGGGGTTAGTAATTTTATAACTTGAATAAAAATAATTAATTAATGAGTTTTGTGAGAACTTTGACCGTTTCTACCAAAGCTTTTGTGCAGAACTTATACTGAAGATGTTTTTAAAACTTATTTTGTAGACTATGATGAGACCTTTGCTGGTGGACCCTTCCTACAGTGCCACTGAATGGCTACAGAAGCATCTTACAAGCCGCATGGTGGAAGTAGTGACACTACACAGTGAAAGATTCACAACAGTTCTTGAATTAGCCATCAGGTTTGTTGCTTTAGATTTGAATTGCACAGTCCACAAAATCCTAAGGCACATTAAGGCATTACGGCTGAAATTTCACATTTTTAAAATTTCTGATATGATTTCACCGCTCAAGGCAGGTTTCCTTGTAGTTTTTCTGGCAATTCTCATTTTCCCCCAATTTCTGATAGCTGTGTAAAAGATAAATTGTTTCAGGTTCGGAAAGGTACTGATAGTGCAAGAGGTGGATCACATAGATCCGTTGCTTTACCCTGTACTACGTGGCGATTTCATCAATCAAGGTGTGGAAAAATAAATACCCCCTTAATATATCACTGTTCATTCAATTGTTTCTGAAATTCCCTTTTTATCTTGTTTCTAGGTCCCCGCAAAGTTGTGCAGTTAGGTGAAAAGTTAGTTGACTTCAACTCAGATTTCCAGTTGTTTCTAACTACAAGGAACATCTCTCCAGACATCCCTCCTGATGTATTTTCTTCTATTACTCTTGTAAACTTCATCACATCACCTGCAGGTTTATCAGGACAAGTAAGTACACTATGATATTATTGAAAATATTTATTTTCTCGTTCATTTTCTTACACATCTGTCCAACAGCTTCTAGCTTGTGCACTGTGCACAGAACGACCTGAGTTAGAAAAAAGAAGGGGGGAGTTGCTACGTCGAGAAGAAGAATTATCTGCTCAACTTCATACTTTGCAGGATGGCTTATTACAGCAACTTGCTCAGGCTCAGGGAGACATTTTACAAAATAAGGTTTTTTTAACTTTGAATTTGATTTTATCTCTGCCCTGTTCAATGACAAATACAATAATCACAATGTCTTCCAGGACCTTTTGGCTTCCTTGAATGAAACAAAAGCCAAAAGTGCTGCTATTTCGGAATCTCTGGAAGAATCATCTCGTCTGCAATCAGAGCTAAACAAGGAGTGTGATACATACAGGCCTTTAGCAGATTTTGGCAGTGCTCTCTTTTTTGCAACGGTTGATTTAGGAAAGCTCAGTTCAGTGTATCAACTATCTATAACAGCATTCATGAGACTGTTTGAAAAGGCTCTTAAAACACCTGAGGTTGGTATCTCCATCGACCAATAAAATAAAGACTGTAAGATAGCTCATTAAATTAAATTCAATATTACAGGCTATTCACAACTCTGAAGATCGGCACAAGAATCTGCAACAACGCTTGTTATTACTAACTTTCCAGTATGTAAGCCGATCTTTATTCAAGGCAGACAGGCTAACTTTTGCCCTTCATCTCTCTCACAAAATGTGTCCAGCAAGTTTCCTGCCCAATGTAAGTTCAAATTATTCAAATTTTTTGAAAATTTTGCTTTTAAAATAAAAAATACAAGTTAACTTTCTTTTTTGACAGGAATGGGAGGCTTTGACAGGACAAGTTTTAGTTGATTTGAAAGTTGACACAGCACAAATCAATGACTCTGTTCCTAAATGGCTTGAGGAAGACAAAGCATTTGAAGTGTTTCTTCTGCAGGTATAAATGGAGACATTATCAACACTGGACATTCAAAATATATTCTCTTTACCTGCTTTATTTTCTGCTCACTTATCTTCTAGAACGCACTGCCTGCATTTTATGCTGAGTTGAAGCTAGAGGACAAAACTGCATGGCAGAATTTTATGGAGAGTGAAAACTGTGAGCAAATGCTGCCTTCACATCTATCTGGGAGAATAACACCCTTCCAGAGAGTTCTCTTAATTCAAACCTTAAGACCAGATCGATTACATTCAGCTCTCACTTCTTTTGCTCTGTCAACATTAGGTGAGAATGTAGGGCTCAATATACTTGACTTAGAAATGTGCAAACACCATTGTGAAAATTGGATATTGTAGGGATCATGGATCTGTCTCCTCCCACATTACGGCTGTCCCAACTTCTTGGTGAGCTCCTACCATCTGAACCTGTGCTTCTCATTACGTCTCCTGGAGCTGATCCCTCTGAAGAGTTACGAACTCTGGCTTACTCCACTGTTGGAGAGAATCGGTACCATGAGGTAAAGCAATTGGTCTATTTCAATTGGTAGAAGGTGGGCACATGGTGCCTTCACTACTGTTTTACAGTGTTTACAAAGTAATTTGTTGTTGTATGTTGTTAGATTGCTATGGGTCAAGGTCAGGAAGTAAAGGTGCTGGAACACCTAATGCTGGCTGCCAAAGATGGCCATTGGTTGTGCATAAAAAATCTTCATTTGGCTACATTTTGGCTAGAATCTTTGGAAAAAGAGTTCCGCTCTCTATTACCTCAACTTCACTCTGAGTTTAGACTGTGGCTCAGCACAGAGTTACATCCAGGCTTCTCGCCAATAGTGGCTCAAACATGTCTGAAAATTACTTATGAGGTAGTGTAAAAGTTTCAAAATTTTTATCTGAAATTTTGTTAATATTTTGAAATTTTTAACATATTTACTTTTCCAGGCTCCTCAAGGAGTTAAACGTAACTTGCAACGTACATATGCAGCTTGGGGATCACAGATGCTAAATGGAACTGATCGCTTGTTTGCTCGAACATTGTTTGCTCTAGCATGGTTTCATGCTGTTATTCAAGAAAGACGCACCTTCATCCCCCAGGGTTGGGCAAGCTTTTATGAGTTTAGTGATGGAGATCTGAAGGCTGCAACCCTGGTATTGCAGAACTTGGTGAAGAAGAAAGGTACCGATTATTGGGCATCACATTCCTTGCACATTAAGGACTTTGTACATTTATAAGTAAAATTAAATTTTTAAAAAAATATTTGTTGATTAATTTTGCAGGAGGCCAGTCTGTTCAGTGGGAGTACGTGCACGGACTGTTAGAGAAGGCAATTTATGGTGGCCGTGTTGATAATGTCTATGACACTGGTGTCATCATATCGTACTTGCAGAAATTTTTTAATAAGGGGGTACTGCATGAAGGATCAAAACTCATAAGTGAAGGCATTCATGTACCCAACACCCCAGACTTCAATGATCACTGCAAAGAAATCCAGCGGCTTTCAGAAAAGGACAAACCTTCTTACTTTGGGCTGCCAAACAACGTTGATCGATCTTGGCAGAGGGTCACCAGTGCTGTGGTTGTCAACCAGCTGAAAATGCTCCTGAGATCCAAAGAAGGGGAGCAGAAGTTTGACAAGGAAGAGTGGCAACGCCTGTTGTCTCCTATTTTGAACTTATGGAAAAAGCTCAATCAAAGTTCTGGATTAATTCACCTCCGGCTTGATTCAAAGGAAATTAAAGAAAAGGAAAATATGGCCAGGACACCACTAGAGACATTTGTGATGTTTGAGTTTCGCAGAGCTGTCGAACTGGTGCAGCTTGTTCATCAGTCCCTGGCAGCTGTGAGCAAAGTTATACGTGGGACGTCTTTACCCAATGCGGATGCACTTGCTGTAGGAGGCTCACTCACAAGGCAAGAGGTAAGAGTTTCATTGTAAAAATTGTCTTTTTTAAAAAATCCCGTGTTGGGTAATTTTGATGAGCGACTGACTGTAAACAAAATATTTGCCGGCAGACTCCCTCCTCTTGGCAGCAGCACTGGGAAGGCCCCGACAGCCCCCTGCACTACGTCCGCGGCCTGGTGACCAGGGCCATCGCCGTCCAGCGCTGGAGGGACAAAGCCCTGGAGGAGCGCTTCTGGACGGAGCCTCTGGACCTGGCCGACCTCCTGCACCCCGAGACCTTCCTCAGCGCGCTCAAGCAGCAGACGGCTCGGGAGGCAAAGGTCCCCGTGGACACGCTGTGCCTGGACTGCCATTGGTCCCAGCCGGTCGGTAGAGGCCGTGGTGTCAGGCTGTCTGGAATCCAACTGGAGGGTGCCATTTGGGATGGAAGGCAGCTTGTGAGCTGCACTGACAACTCACCCCCTACAATGACTATCCCAGTGCTGTACCTGGCTTGGGTCCATCAGGTAACATGACTTCTGCTGATACTGATTATTGAGTGAGCAAATTCAGGACTACCTACTAATCACCATGCAACTCTTTTCTGCTCTAGGATGCCCAATCTAAGTATGGTTCTGAATCGAAGCTTCAACTACCTCTATACCACAATGAGGAACGGCGGACTCTGTTGGCAGGTCTTGAAGTCCCTTGCAATCAGGATAGTGAACTATGGATTCAGGGAGGTGTTGCCCTTTTCTTGCACAATTAGATCGCGTTTGCACTGTACTTTATCTTGTGTTATGAGCCTAGCCCACTTTCTGTAGTAAATTGTTAAGATAAATCAAAATGCGTATTTTCTTGTCCTTATTAAAAAATCTATGCCTAATGATGGCCAACAGGTAAGGGGTCATGAAACAAAAATTGTAAAAGAACTAATCAAATTTTATTATTTATTCCTAATAAGTACGAATTCTTCTGCCATCATTCAGAAGCATCCTAACAATACATGAAAAATTTGTCATGATCAATTGTCTTAAAGTGAAAACAATAACCGGGTAATGGTGCTTGTCTAGATGGAAAAATATGTTAACAGCTTTACTCGAACCCATCAGCTTTAATCAACATGTCCAAACTCTTATTACAAAAATTTCAAGATAAAACCAGATTCCAGGAATGTTTAAATTAAAACAGTTACACAAGTCCCTCCATTAAAAACAATTGATTTAATAAATACAAATATTTGGACAACCTTACAAGTAACATACACCATCAGCTGCAAAGAAAAGGCATCACAGCCATAACAACAGTTGGTATATTTACAATGTGGTTAACAAACACTTCACTTGCTCTAAGATTTAATACATTTTCAGATGGGGACTTTATCTATGAAATTGAATGATGGGTAAAAACAAAAAAGTAAAGCTTTTTACTTAGCAGGTACAATATTGAGAAAAATATACACAAAACAGACAGAAATCTCAGTAATAATTTATTGCAAATGTCTGTTCAGTGAACCGAGGCAGGAATAAATGAAGTGAGCCACAATTTAACACACACTCAATTCATTTTCCAAAATTCAGTTCAACCAGTAAAAAAGTTAAATGTGGCTTGCTCTCAGATTTACAAAATTGATTGAAATAAAAATCACATTCACTCTCACAAATAGAAGAATTCCTTACACTCATACATACACACAAACAAACACACATTTTTCCTTAGCATAATAATTAAGATGACAAAATAAAAACTGAACATGATGAAGGGGCTCTGTTTCCACTGCTCTGTCAATAGTGGCAAGTGTAAATAAGAAGCTCCTCTTACTTGTTCCTATTTACACAAAATAGTGGGGGCGAGCTGAGGAGAACATTAAAAGGAAGGATGAACAGAGCAGGCGGCACTACACTAATCCCTGAAAATAACTCCTACTCCCGTCCAAGCAGGGTGCGATTTCAGAAATCTAAATCACCACAGCTTCTCACAGTTAAAACGGGGTAAAAAATGTCTTTAAGAGCAAGTGTTATTACAGGACAAGTGTAATCAACCTTACATTAAAATGAGTCTATTCGTCGTCGTCATCATCACCGTCGTCATCATCTTCGTCCTCATCACTCTCTGGTTTCGGAGCCATGGGGGGCATGGGCATACCACCCTTGGGCTTCTTCTTGTACGCTGTCATATCCTGAGGGAAAACAAAACCAAGAGGTTAAAAACACTGAACCCCTCGGCACGCAGACGCGCGAGCAGCAGCTTCAAGTGGGGAGAACACAGCAGACACTTACCCTTTCGTACCGGGCCTTGTCCTTCTCGGCCATCTGCTCGTACTTGCTCTTGAGCTCGGGCGAGATGTCGGACCACCTCCTCCCCAGCTCCTTGGCGATCTCCCCCACCGTCATCTCGGGGTTGGCGCCCTTCACCTTTCCTCTCTCGTCGTTGCAGAACCAGAAGAAAGCAGATCTGGAGAAACACACAGCGTTAGCGACAGGACCGAGGCACGGGCACCAAGAGTGTTTCCATCAAGCCGGCCGGGTACTTACAATGAGCGCTTGGGCGCGTTGGGGTCCTTGATCTGTTTCCTCTTCTTGCCACGCTTCTCGCCGACCGGAGGAACGTAGTCCTGCATCTCCGTGTCGTACCTCTTCTTGTCCTTCTCGGCCATCTCGTGAAACCTCTTCTTTTCCTTGTCCAGCATGGTCTGAAACAAAGACAAAAATCGACTCGTCAGTTTCGGAAAAATCCTCCCCCATCCACGAGGCGACGTTCCCCCCACTAGCGCCGCAGCCGAAATGACCAGTTGGGCCCGAAGAAAACTTGAGAACACTCATTTCAAAAGTGGTGATGAACGGGGGTCTTTGTTGCACGACCAAATTGCGGGCAACAAATTCCGAGTCCCAGGCGGACGGACGGACAGACAGACAGACGGACGTGGAGAGGAGGGTGCGAGGCACAGGAGAGACTCGGGACCCCCAGCACCCGGGCGAGCAGCGCAGCGGCGCCCGAGCCGGCAGCCCCAGCCAATCTAATAACTTCCTCATTTAAATGCAAAAGGGGTGAGTGAGCCCAAAAATGTTGCGCCCACCACAAGCGACCTGCCGATCACGACACCAGCACCAGCCACGGCCTCGGTCGCACATTCCCACCGAGCGCGTCGACTCCAAGCAAATCCCAGACACTGGAAGACTAACGGATCCCGACACTTGCAAAGGGGGAGGCGCCAGAAAGTATGTGGTCCGTATAATGGAATCGCGAGTGAAAATATTACAGGGGACTAAGAAGGACCGGCTGGGAGGAGAGGGAGGGAGAATGTGAGGCAGATAAATTAGACTCGCTCGCGGAGGGGGAGGGCGGAGGGGCCGGGAGAAAACTCATTGAAAAAGAAAATATGTGCCTCTACGGGAAACGGGGGTGGCCGCGGCAGGCGGCGGCGGCGCCGGGCTGCACAGTCATAGAGCACCAGGAAAAAGTCTACAGTAGCCGAGGCACAAATTGAAAAAGTCGGCTCCTTACAACAGCGTTTTGGGAAAAACTGACGTACAGTCACATAGAAAAGGAAGAGTATGCTGACTAACCGCTTTCAAGACCACAATACCAGTGGCGAACTCGCACTTTTATAACACCAAAAACCGAATGTAGCTAACCCGATTGAGGTCATAGGCCACGTAGGGTCCATACGCCATCACCCAGAGGCACGCTCTTTGATCTACTTCCACGCAACGACCGAGACCACAACAAATGTGACAAGGTGCTTTCGGGAAGCGCGACAGGTAACATTTTAAATTTAAGACAGAAACTAAATGTAGATAGCCCGATTGAGGTCATAGGCCAAGAAGGGTCCATACGCCATCACCCAGAGGCACGCTCTTTGATCTACTTCCACGCAACGACCGAGACCACAACAAATGTGACAAGGTGCTTTCGGGAAGGGGGGGGGGGGATCTCGCACATTTAAACATGAAAAACTGAATGTAGCTAGCCCGATTGAGGTCATAGGCCAAATAGGGGGCCGTACGCCTTTACCCAGAGGCACGCGTTTTGAGCTCCAGAGTCGCTAAATGGGATTCGAACCGAACGTGCGACCCCACCAATGGATTGCTCTCCAAACAAGGAGTTCATTGGTGGGGCCACACGTGCGGTTCGAGTCCTGCTTAGCGACTCTGGAGCTCAAAACGCGTCTAGGGTTTTGTCCGCCTAGGGCCCCTGTGCAGCGGGGCCATGCAACGCGGGCCCGGAGGGCGAGGCCGGCTCTGCCTGCGCGGCTCAAAGGGAGGCCACGAAGGGAGGAACTTCGGAATGGGGAATAAGCCCGAAATGAGAGTGGTCCTGCGCGGTGGAGGGGGAAGGGGAAAGGGGCGCTAGGCCAGGGCTTTGCCTAGCAGCCCCCACCCCGCTTCCCCGCCGGCCGGGCCCGGCCAGGCGCAGCCCGCTGCCGGTGGTGGCCCCCGCCCCGCCCTTCCCCGCCATCGATTTTTCATAGAGAACCCCACATCTACAAGCGACGCGGCCCTTGGGGAAACGCGAATCCGGGCCGGGCGCCCCTCCCGCCCCGCGCACTCCTCACCCCCACGCCTCGCGCCCCGCGGCCGGCAAGGCCCGCACCGCGCGCCGAGCACCGCCAGCGAGGCCCGGCGGAGCCGCGGAGCCATGGCGGAAAGGAAAGGAAGGAACCGACGACGTCCGCCCCGCGCGCACCGTGTCAGCTCATTACCGAGTTTGATTACACCGCAAAAAAGTGCAAACATGAAACAAAAGCAAAACGCTCGGTCTAGAATTCGTACTTCAGCCGCGTCATCTCACACGGCGACTGACACACACTGCACCAGTGGCCTATGTCCGGCAAATTCACAAAGACCGGAGGGTCGTTGTCGACACAAAAATCCCGCAGGATCGTCATGTGGTTCTGTCTCTCGCGTTTCCGGAGCGCCCCGTGGGGGTGCGAGAGACAGAGCCGCGGCTGTGGGCTCTGGGCCCCCTCGCGACAGCGGTATCCGCTGCCAAGAGCCGAGCGGGCCGAGCGACGCGAGCCAAAGCCCCAAGCAAGCGAAGCAAGTCGCGGCGGCAAGATCGACGCGGAAGCGAGAAATCGCTTCGATTTTGCCGCCTTGGCTTGCGCCGTGGCGCCCGACCCGACGGCCCCGGCCGGCGCTAGCTGGCGCTAACACCCCGAGCCGAGGCGAGCGAGCGTCCCACAGTGGGCCAGAAGACCGGTGGAGGCGGACAAAACTCCAGACGCGTTTTGAGCTCCAGAGTCGCTACGTGGGACTCGAACCAAACGTGTGACCCCACCAATGGATTCCTCGTTCAGAGAGCAATCCATTGGTAGGGTCACACGCTCGGTTCGAGTCGCATTCACCGATTCGGGGGCTCCAAACGCGTCTAGAGTTTTGGCCGCCTCCACCGGTCTTCTGGCCCACTGTGCGCCTCGACGCTGGAAGCCCTCCACTGGAAGGGGCAGCACGGACACGGCCGGGGAAAACAAAGCGCTCCCAGGGCAGGCCTGGCCGACGCCTACACCGCGGGAAACTCCACCAAAGCCGGAGCGTCCCGAGCAAGTCGACGGCCGAGCCAAATTTCGTACAGAGAAACCCGAAACAGTGAGGCGCGGCGGCAGCGCACAGCGCACCCAAGCGGCACAGCCGGCCAGTCGCCGGCAACGTGGCCTGGCCGGGGCGGCCGGCAGGGCCCCTCCAGCGGCGCAAGCGGCGCCACGCCAGCCAGGCCCCGGCCAGGCCACGCGGAACAGGGCGCCAAACTCACACGTGCCGGCCGGCCCACAGTGGGCCAGAAGACAGGTGGAGGCGGACAAAACTCTAGACGCGTTTTGAGCTCCAGAGTCGCTAAATGGGACTCGAATCGAAAGTGTGACCCCACCACTGTATTGCTCTCCGAACGAGGAATCCATTGGTGGGGTCACACGTTCGGTTCGAGTCCCATTTAGCGACTCTGGAGCTCAAAACGCGTCTGAAGTTTCGGCCGCCACAACCATTCTTCTCGCCCACTGTGGGCTGCCCGCCAAGCCCTAGAGGCGGACCCACAGGACCCACACCGGAAGACGCGCCGGAACCGCTAAAGCGGCGTCCCAAACCCAAACCGCGACCGCCAACGCCGCTATCGGCGGCAGTCTGCCTCTCTCGCACCCCACGGGACGCCCCGCGAGTGCGAGAGAGACAGCTCACGCGGATCCAGGGAGAGAGGGAGACAGTTAACCCCATCTTGGTCCTTGCCTAGCCGCCCAAAAGGTAGGCAAAAAGTGCTGCCCCGCCCTCCGGACGGCTCCGGCTCGAAGACGGGACGCGCGCAAGTGGCAAAAATGCGTCAAAGGCGGTTCGAAAAACGCGCGTCCGGAGCGGCGAAAGAGACGCCGCCACGCCCGGGAAGCGAGCGAGCGGGCGAGCAGTGGCGTGGCGAGGTGCGTGAGAGCGCGGGGCCTGCGGGGCCGGCCGGCCTGCCCCCGCCGGTCCATGGTGCAACGACACACCAAGGTCAAGCAACGAGGGCCGAGCCTGGCAGAGCCTGGCCGCGCCGCACCAGGCGGACGCGCCGAACAGTGGGCCAGAAGACCGGTGGAGGCGGCCGAAAGTCTAGACGCGTTTAGAGCTCAATGGGACTCGGACCGAACCTGTGACCCCACCATTGGATTCATCGTGCGGACAGCAATCCATTGGTGGGGTCGCACGCGCGGTTCGAGTCCCATTTAGCGACTCTGGGGCTCAAAACGCGTCTGTAGTTTCGGGCGCCTCCGCCGGTCTTCTGGCCCACTGAGCGCCGAGAAGGAAGGCGAGGCACAGGCGGGCCCCCTCCCCGGATCATCCTCCGGCCGGCGTAATGCATCCTCCACCCGCGGCGCCACGCGACAGCGACAGCCCCGCGAGGGGCCCGCTCAATTAACACGGTCATCGGGGACCTCGCCGCCGGGGACAAGCCGGGCCGCGACCAGGCCGCCATCTGCGTCCACTGCGAACCCTGCAGCCGGATGGGCAACAGAGTCTCCTCTCTCGCACTCGCGGGGCGTCGCGCAAGGGTGCGAGAGAGACAGCGACCGAGGCGGGGACGCAGATGCGGTGCAGGGCAGGCAGGGCGCCGTCCAATCCGCGGGCGGAGCAGGCGGGGCGGCGAGGGGCCGTCCCGCAATCGCCTCAAAGAAACTCGCCCCGCCCCGGCGGTACACTGCCAGTACGGGTCCAGGTCGATAGTCTGCAAATAGCTCGGCACCAAGGCCCCGGCGGGGGCCCCGCGCAACCGCACCATTTTAAACAAACGGCGGACGGGGAGGGGGACGCCGGGCCGGGGCGGCCGGGACGGGCGTCAAACTAAACCCGACAGGTCGGCAGAGCCAAACTAGCACCCCACACCGCTAGGGCCGCGAGCGCCTCTAGGACCGCGCCAGCGTGCGCCAGCGCCACCCCGCGATATTCCTTGCCGTCGGCCCAGGCGCTGGGCGCGCTGGGCGCGGACGCCGTGCCGTCGGCAGCCCGCACTCTCCACCGCGTCACTTTGGCAACAGCGCGAGCGCGCGCACCGCCGTAAAATTGTAGAATCCACCAAATCGGAAGACGGCCGACCGGCGGCGGAGTGCCCGGCCGGCAGACCGCGGCGCGGAACACCTTCCGCGAGGACGCGCGCCGCGGTTTCGCCAGGCGGGAAGAACGCTACACGCGTTTTGAGCTGCAGAGTCGCTAAGCCAGTGGCGTGCGCAGAAATTTAGAAAGGGGGGGGGGTCAGGCCACGCTTTTTGCCTACTTACAGGGGGAAAGTGACGCAATTTGCCTACCTTCCAGGCGGCTGTCTAGTGGCCAAAGGGGGGGGGTCATGACCCCCCTGACCCCCCCCCCCCCTTGCGCACGCCACTGCGCTAAGCAGGGCTCGAACCGAACGTGTGACCCCACCAATGGATTCCTCGTTCCGAGAGCAATCCATTGGTGGGGTCACACGTCCGGTTCGAGTCCCATTTAGCGACTCTGGAGCTTGAACACGCGTTTGGGATTTCGACCGCCTCCACCGGTCTTCTGGCCCACCGGCCCTCCCGATTTCAAGTCGACTATCTGGCAGAACTTCTCGCAAGACTCGCAATCTTACACGGGGCAGCCTCCCCCCGAGCGCGCCGCAGCGGTCCGTGGAGCAACTTTGAACAGGTTCTGCATGCGAAACTCGCGACAGTCCGTAACGAACTACCGGATTCTGCGAGTCGTAAACACGGCAGCGCCAACGCCGCCGTCTCTCTCGCACTCACAGACAGACGAGGACAACGTTCGGAATCTAGCAGCGCCGAGCATCATCAGCAAGCCATTTTATTTTCAAGTTCAATAAAACGCCGCGCCACTATCTTCGGCAGCGCGTTCAACTCGTCGTTCACGAGATACGGCAGAGTGACTCCGAACAGCGCTCCGTCTCTCTCGCGCCCTGCCGGGCCGTGCCGCGAGTGCGAGAGAGACCTCCCACCGAGAGACGCACAGTGGGTCGAACGTGCGACCCCACCAATGGACTGCTCTCCGAACGAGGAATCCATTGGTGGGGTCACACGTTCGGTTCGAGTCCTGCTTAGCGACACTGGAGCTCAAAACGCGTCTAGAGTTTCGACCGCCTCCGCCGGTCTTCTGGCCCACTGTGTGACGCCAGTCCAACGGCGCGGCGAGGGGCCGTGACGTCACGCCGCTGCATCTGCCCCAGCGCCCCACAAGCAGTACCCACGTACTCGCAGGGCCGCCCGGGCCGCCCCCACCCCAACCCAGGGGCGCGTCCGAGCGGCGAGAGGGCCTCGCGGACGCCACCCACGCCACGCCGCGCACCTGCCCGAGTCCGGAAACCCGCGCCGCCCTCTCTCGCACACGCGGGGCGTCCCGTGCGGGTGCGACAGAGACAGCGCGGCGAAGGTCGGCTGCAGGCCGAGCACCACGCGGCGGCAGGTGCACCCCGTTACCTGCACCAGCCCCTCCAAGTTCGCCCGACACAGCGTCATCGCAGACTCTCCCCACACGGGACGCCCCGTGAGTGCGAGAGAGACAGCGACGACCAGACTGGCCGAAAAGCTCGCGGAGCCGAAGGTACGCCAACCCGAAGGGCAAAACTATACAAGTATAATTTGTCCCCGAAAATAAAACCCAGCGCGCCGCCTCTGGCTGCCACGCCGTGGCCGTGCCGCCCGGACGCATCATTTTGCCGCCAATTCCGACGGGCAGCGCGACCGACCGGCGCGACGTCCGCGGCCGAGGCCCGAAGCAGCGACGCAGCGCGCCGGCAGCCCGCCAGCCGAGTCACCCTTTCGAGGCAACGCAGCACCGCCCACGAGGCGCATCGACTTCCCCGCCCCCGTTCCAGCACCGCAAGGCAGCACCCCGAAACAAACTCCAGCGCCCGCGGAACTAGGGAACTTGCTCGCCGGCCGGCCGGCACGCCCGGCCCAAAGACGTCAAACCAACGGCCGCCAACGGCCCGCAGCCCGGCCGGCAACCCGCCCGGCAACTCGAGACGCCTCCATGCCGGCAACGCAGCCGGCCCGCCCGAGCTGGCAGCCAGCGCGGCCCGGCCCGAGCAGCCAGCCAGAGCCCCCAGCCAGCCCCCGCTCGCCCAGCGCGCAACGCGCAGCGTGCGCAGCCCAGCGCCGCGGCACCCAAAACCAGTTTGCCTTCATTTCAACCGATAATGCCGAGAGAGAGAGAAAGATAGAGTCGGCAGCGAGATCCTTCCCAACCTCTAGCCGGCACGGCAAGGCACGGCCCAGCGCACCTAGACCGCCGGCGGCCACCAAAATTTTTATTATCAAAAACTTCGAACATTTTCACCAA
The DNA here is from genome assembly GCF_012932325.1 of Thrips palmi. Classification (NCBI taxonomy): domain Eukaryota; kingdom Metazoa; phylum Arthropoda; class Insecta; order Thysanoptera; family Thripidae; genus Thrips; species Thrips palmi. The sequence goes on along the minus strand of NW_023144627.1, from coordinate 20,688,537 downwards.
GCTGGGAAAAACTCGAAACGATGCGTGGTGAATTGAAGGAAAGTTTAGAACGCGGACAGCCGTGTAGGTGAACCTCAGCTGTTTCCCGCGGGAAAAAAGGTCGGCAAACCCGAACGAAACCCTTACGAAACGGCACGGGCAGCCCGCCGCCGCGCCTCGCCACCCCTTCAGGACCCCTTCCAGGCCTGGCGGGCCTGCCGGGCGCCGGGCCTTGGGGCCGGCCGAGCCATTCACGGTGCCGGCATTAAAACTAAGGCCAACATTTGCGTATGCAAAGCATCCAGGGGCGAGGGGTGGGTGAAAGGGGGTGGGGGCGGCCGGAGGGGCGCGGAAGGGGAAGGGGGGAGGTGCAAGGCCAATCGATACATGCCCAGCCAGGCCAGCCAGGCCTAGTACTCCAGCCGCGGCAGGCGCTCGCGGCCACGGCGGCCAGCCATCGGCCAAAGCCCGAAATGAAAGGGAGAAGAGGGTGGGGGACTAAGCCGACCCGCCACGCTCCAAATCTAGATCACCCTCATCGCCCAGGAAATAGAATCCACCGGCGCGCCACTGTAAAATCCCCCCGGCAGCGTCTAGGACTGGCGCACTTTCTAGAGCAGCGCCACGCCGGCCTGGACGGACGGCGCCCCTTCATTCCAATCTTTTACAATCCATAAATGCGGGCCCGGCCCGGCCGCTGCACCAGGACCATGCCGGGACCCGGCCCCGTCGACTCGCCGTCTCTCTCGCACCCTCGCGGAACGCCGGGACGCCCCGCGAGAGCGACAGAGAGGAAAGCCCCGCGCCTTCCGCGGACTGCCCAGTCGGCCCACGTCCGCGCTCAGCGCTGCGCGTACAGTACTTACAGTGCAGCTTGCTCCCCACACGGCGGACCGAGGAAGCAGCCCCAACCTCGCCTTCCACGTAAACTCCGGGAGGGAAACCCCGAGCGCGCGTCGCCAGAAGCAGCCCGGAAAATTCCACCCGAAAACTACGGCCCGCCGGGAGGATTACTAGTACCGGGGACGAGGGCGCCAGGGCTGCCCGGCGCAGCCCAGCGCCCCTTCGCCGCGCCGGCCGAAAAAAAAAGTGGGAAAAAGAAAGGCCAATGTAATCTCCTCGAACTTATCGCCGCAGAGGGGACGGACAACTGCGCGCAGATTTTCGGCGCGCGGCGCGTACAAGCAATCCACTGACTTTGAGTTTCCTTTTCCACCCTTTGCCCCGATCACGCGTGTCTCGCGCCCTCGGACTCCAATTTTCCGCGCCCAAACTGCCGACTCCGGGGCGCGCCGCAACGCGCCACGCGAGGCCGCCGAGCCCGAAACACCCGCGAGCCACGCGACTGTCGGTGTCGCGTTGCGACGCCGCTGACGCGACGTCTGCCGGCCAGAGTGCCGCCTTGGCGCCTTTTCAAACTTCCGTCGACCGTTTTACAGTGAACGCGTGTGGTTCAAATCGCCACGCCAACCGAGGCGCAGTGGGCCGGAAGGCCGGTGCGGCGGCCAAAATTCTTGACGCGTTTAGAGCTCTAGGGTCGCGAAGTGGGACTCGAACCGAACGTGTGACCCCACCAATGGATTGCTCTCCGAACGAGGAATCCATCGGTGGGGTCACACGTTCGGTTCGAATACCATTTAGCGACTCTGGAGCTCAAAGCGCGGTTAGAATTTGGCCGCCTGCACCGGTCTTCTGGCCCACTGTGCGAACCGAATTCCGCCGAGGCAGGCGTTCTGTCGGAGCTGACGTCCGCAGGGGGCGCACCGGGCCGAGCCCCCTACACTTTTCGACGCCCCGATGCTCTAGCAACACCTTTATAACCGACGCCCACTGGGGTTCGTCGCCGATTGATCAATGTGTGCATCATCGCGACGACTGGCACGAGTGGGTGGGCGGTGACGTCCTGTCCCGTCACGTCAACCCCCTCCCCTCCCCCCAGCCGTCCAGCTGACGGACCCACCCCGCCGAGGGAAGAGAGAGACAGACAGACAGACAGGACAGGGGTTGCGGTTATGGCGCGGCGGGGGCCAGCACCAAGCACTGACCTACGCCACCATCCCCGTCATGTGCTCCAGGTGGCCGAAGGCCAGGGCAGCAAGGCGCTACCTGGGCGATGCGAAACCGCCCTCATGCCCGCCGTGACGCGCCGTGACGACCAACAATCAACAGGTCCTGTCGCGGCACCACTCTGATAATTACCCAATCAGCGTCACACCGCCAAACCGCCCCCGCCCTCTGTCCCACTCGCGGACCACGAGTGCGAGAGAGACGAGATGTGAATCACACAGCCGGCGAACGCCCACGCAGTCGCCAGAGGGGCAGGACGACAAGCAACCACCCCGCGCAGATAAGATAAAAAACTTGGCGACCAAACTTGGCAGGCCGGGTTGAGTCAAGAACCGCGTGTACAACCGAGATTACAACCCAACAACAATGCTCTGGCGATCGATAGCCAGAGCACTACTAAACGAGCCAGGCGCTCGCAGAGCTAATCGAACAGTCAAATTGAAGCTATTCTTGGCCAAGTTACCCAATGCCCTCTGTGAAAATAACGCCACAGGCCAACTTTAACTAGCAAACGAGGTCCTTTTCTGGACTGAGGGGCACACCGACATGCATGACAAACTTGTGCAAAACTCACCTTCCACCGCTCGGCGCACTTCTTGGAGAACTCGGCGAACACGACGTTCTCGTCAGGGTGCTGCTTCTTGTGCTCCTCCCTGCAGGTCTGGACGAAGAAGGCATAAGCCGTCATGCGCCCACGGGGCTTGGCGTCCTTGCGTGGCATTTTTCCTCGATTCTGTACACACCAACGGAACCACTTTAGACCACGGGTTACAACAAGTTACACAGGGATCGACACGACTGCCGAATCAACTCGGCCAACTGAAAAATGACTTTCCAAGACCGTCGAAACGATTCTGGCAAGGGACCTATTACAACGCAGCCAGCTAGGAATGACGTTAGAAGTACAAAAAACAAGGCTAGGGCCACTTGGCCCCCCCAGAGCCACCATTGACAAGAATCTAATTTTGGCAGCGAGTGCAGCAAACGCCTGACGCACCCACAAGGCCACTCTTGACAAACGGTAAAATGAGCCCGCCAAGGACAAGGCCACACTTGAGACACCAGGAACTTTGACAGGGCTATTTAGAGCAATTGAACATTACGTTGCAACGCCGTCCTTGGGCAAATCAAGACAAGGCGATGGCAGTGCGTCAACAAACATGGCACCACGGCCCATGGCGCACAGACCCACGTGGCCGGCAAGGCGTGGCGTCCAAATGCGCCCACACTAGAAACATGACACACATCACACAACACACCCCGCGGTCGCCAACCTACCATCATCTGCTGCTGCATTCCCAGGTTTGTATTGACATTCTGGTAGTTTACGCTAGGTGGGTTTTGCATGCCCGGTGTGTTCCACCACTGATTGTTCTGCTGCTGCACCACATGGCCGCCCTGCTGGACAGCGTGCTGCTGCTGCAGCTGCCCGGCAATGGACGTGTTAATAGTGTTCACAGTGCCGAGGTCGTACGACGACGACGAGACGGCGGCGGCCGGGTTTTGAAACGAGCTGGCCATCTTGTAGGAGAAGAGCTGCTGGTTCTGCTGCTGGATCTGCGCAGCCAGTTCGTTTTGCTGCTGCTGCTGTTGCTGCAGCTGCGCGGCAAGCTGCTGCTGGTGCTGTGCCGCCAGCTGGTGCTGCAGCGAGGCGAGCCCCGCGGCCTGCTGCTGCTGGTCTTGCCACCACACTGGGTCCTCGCGGCCAGGGCCGGGGCCGTGGGCGCCCCACGCGCCGCGGTGGTCAGACATGGTTAAGTTCGAACGTTCAACTCAAGCCAGCGAAGCCAGCGTAGCTAGCGAGCGAGCGTCGCAGCGAGGAAACTTCTGCAGCCCTAGCGTTGCCGCTGAGCGCGCGCGCGCTGCCTCCGCCGGCCTCCGCCGCAGCAACGCGGGCAACGCCGCACAAAGGAAAAGGAGCCGCCGTGGCCGCCGCCGTCCCAAGCCAACGATGGCGGACGCGCCGACGGGATGGCAGGGCCGATGGGGCCGATGGCACACTGCGGAAGCGTCCCGCAGCGTTTCGGCCGACTCGTTGAGCCGTGGCACTGAGCACTGACACAAGCACTGGGTACTACCGCTCCAAGCACCACCCCACAGCACCACCCTCGCACACACACTAGCACAGCACAGTTGCAAACTCGCGGGGCGTCGTCACATCTTCGCGCGCACGCACTTTCGACGCGGTCGGCCGTCTCGGTGGGCCGATGGCGGTCGGTCCGAACTCAGGAAGGCTTGCCTGGCTTGGCTACACAAAGCAAGACCTTGGCTACGACGCTACAATCCCGACTACTAGCCCCGGCCCCGGGCTGCTCCACTGTGGCGGAGAGAGACTGGGCTGGCGAGGCTTGGGTAGCGAGGCGTGGCGTGGCGCAGCGTAGCTGCCAAGTGGACGCGCGGCACTGCGCGGCTCGGCGGCGTGGCTAGTCTGGCAACGTCGCAGACGGTGGAACAGTGGCGCCCCCAGCGATAGCCCGGCCGGCATTCCAACTACCAAGGAGCGGTGCGCGCAGCGCGGCGGCCTGGCTCGGCTCGAAGCAGGCCGAAGCAGCCCAAGCCGAAGCCCGCTTGGCTGCCTGCTACGCCAGGCCCCGGCCCCTACCGGCCCCCGGCCCGGCGCTCAAACCGCTCGATATACTTGTCTCTCTCTTTCTCAGCCCGCCCGGCCGACCGGGCCGTGGCGAGCCGCGCCGCCAAGCAACCCCCTTCGGCTGCTTCGGCCGTTTCACCGTTTCACCCACCGACGGCCCCTAGACCCAAATTTGAACGGCGGGGTAGGGCCGGCGAGCCCCGTCCCGGCCGTCCCGGCGGAAGGCGAGCGAGTGCCGCCCGGCGCCAAGCGCGGCAAGCCTGGCCGGGCAAGCGCGCCAAGACGACGGGGCGCGCGCCAACGCCAGCAACGGCCAACGCGTGGAACGTCGGAACGCCACCCCAGGCAGCACCGCGACGACGCCTCGACTTACCTAAGCCCGACAGGGCCGGCAGGCGAGGCAAGCGGAGAGCACGGCGCGAGGCGAGAGCAGGGCGAGCAGGCGCGGCACTGAAGTAGCCAGACTGCCTGAGCCAGCGAAGCCAGCGTGCGCTCGGCAAGGCGTAGCAGCACACGCGAGACGGAGTCTGGCAAGCCGGCGAAGCAAGCGAAGCCACTGGCGACGCACAAGCCCGGCGCGGAGTGCAGTCCGTCTCACCTTGATAATGCATCGCCCGCCTTGCCTGGCTCTGCCTGCCCGGCCCATCACACGGTCCCGCCCAGTCAGCACGGCCTGCCTTGCCCGCCATCGCCATGCAGGCCCAGCCTGTGGCCCAGCCCGCCATCGCCCGCTGCACGCTCCGCTTTTCGCGCCAAAACACCCGTCAGGTGTTCTATGCAGGGATGCCAAGCGTTGCCATGGCGACAGCCCGCCGAAGGACGCCCATTGGCCAACGGAAGCAGCCAGCCCCGGCTGCCTTCGGCTGCCCCGGCCCGGGGGGAGTGGGAGCGAGAGGGATGCTCGCACGTAGAGGGAGGAAAGCGTTTGCTTCGGGGTGTAATAAACTGCCCGGGTCCCCCCGCCACCGAGCTGGCAAGGGAGGGAAAGAGAAAGAAAAAAAACGGCGCATTGCGTAACGAACGAACGAAAGCAAATGAACAGAACGATGGGAACACTTCCATCCCTCCAAAACAGCCCTCTGAAAACGAAAAATCATTCAGGGACATTCATTCATTCATTCCTTCACTCATTCAAAGACCTCCTAGAAAATGAAAGACCAATATACCAACAGACCAATATAAAACAATAAAAATCTTGCATGAATCTGGAAACCTGGAAACGCTAAGTAGGACACTGAACATATACATGAAGCCTGAAAACAATTAAGTCATACCCTTCGCAAGCATAGCATAGATTTCTGAACTATCAGTGTGAAAAAAAAAGAACTGCTGGACATAGAAAACACCAGGACACAGAACAGGATTACGATTTCATATGACACTGCAAGCGGCTCTCGTCGCCAACACTGAACTACATACAGTATAGTCTACTGAAGTGGGTACCAGAAATAATGAATGACTGCAATTTGCCTAATTTTACACTTCAGGTCAAGCAATAAATTAATAAAACAAAACAAAATGAATATTAAAAGAACTCAGCATTCCAATTTAGTGAAAGCACAATTGATTTTCTGAAAGGGGATCTATTGGCAAAATAAAAATGTAAATAAAAATTTTGCAAACGTTATCAAAATTGCAATACAGAAAATTCGAAAACTATTGCGGCATTCAAAAATGCAAGACGCTAAAATTGCAGTCTAAAAGCACTCGTTAAGCCGTTTTGAAGATGGAGGACTGTCACGTCACACGAGGGGGCAGTCATAATTAGCCCCAGGGCCCAAACATTCACTGAAAGTACCAATTTCTAAAATACACTGGTACAATGTAATGGTGCAATGGTATTAAATATATTTTAACGTGTAAAAATAAAGTAATAATAAGGTCTGGAGGAACAACGTTCGAAGGCAGTTTCATACAGAGTGACATCAATCATCTCAAAAAGACATGGTCGAGAAAAAGAATTCACCAATTAAGAAAGAATGGCAATGAAGCAACTTCGAGGTTATGGTATTTGTGATCAAACATTTACACTTCAGTTCCACAAAAATCCAGGTTGCTGATGACAGCCATACATTTAATACCATAACCATCGTTTGACCTTCATGTCCCCTTTCCTCTGAGTGAAAGAATAGAAAAGATCGCCATTTTGCTTTTAAAAAAATCGTTAACGACCGCACATTTACTAAATTTAATTTGCCGAGGGCCCTAACCCCCGAGGTACCTTTAACGCAAATCAGTACCATCCGCCCCGCGCAGCCAGCAAGCCGAAACCTACGATCACCCTAGCCCTAATTTCGTGAAAAAATAGGACAAAGAGAGGTCAATAGCTCATTTTATGACTCAAACTAACGTTAATTTAATGCTCAGGCATCCCCGCTTGTTCAACTTAAGACCGTGTCACTGTTGTTCAACAAAATTTGAACATTTCAAATCCCCGTATACGAACCTCCGTAATGCTACACACGTAAGGCCCATAAGGATATAAAGGCCGGGCTGACTGGCTGGCGATGGGCCGGGGCTAGGAACTCCAACAGCTGCCATTCTCTCTACGGCCAACCGTTTCACCGCGGAAAACCCACCACCTACATCACTTTACTCACCGCAGCTACGCGCAAAAATTAGCTCCAAAATTCAACCGCGATTCCGCCGAAGGACAATGGCCAGCCGCGATGCGAAAGAGACGAAACGCCGCTTTCATTCAGACCAACCCGAGCCCTATGCTTTGCTTATGGCAGCCATTGCTTTGACGGTTTCAAATACAACGTAGCCATTCCCATATTTTACTCGTATACTTCGCAAGTACGGTCAATATCACTGCTTACCTAAGTAGGTTCGACAAATTTCAGAGCTTCGATTCTGAGTAACACAACTTCTGACAACACAAGAAAGCACGAATATAAAATAATCCTACCTGTGTTGACTCGGTATACCAGCGAACAGAGACTAGCGACCCCACGCTACTGCACTACAACGTGAGCAAAGCATAGGGAGCCCAGGCGGCCTGCCATTGGCTGGATTCGGATTCCGCGCCAAGATTCGGCCAATCAGGGAGCGCGTTGCTGACAATGAAAGCGCGTCCCACCGGCCAATGGCAGGCCCGCTCTCATACGGGCGGCAAATAATTTTAAATACACAAAGCAGACGAAAGTTTTACGTTACGAGAAAATAGAAATGAAACCTATGTTAAGTGGAGGCAGTAATATTACAATCCGTAACTTAATTGAATTTCAGTTTCTAGCTGATGGTCAATTTAGCGGAGCTTTACCAGCTCGCCAATCTAAAAGGATGTGCGAATTAGTGGTGCATTTGATTAGAGTCTCCTCGTTAGGCCAACCAGAAAGCTGTTCTTCTACTTTTCTTTTTACCCGAGAGTCACAACAACAACTGAATCTGCGGCCCTCTGCCCTCTGCTACGAAAGTCTTGCTCTCTGACGACGCGGTGTGTTTGAGTATTTTCGACTGTTTGCTGTGCATTTGTGGAGTTTTCGTCCTCTGCGACTCGTACACCACGTGAGTGACTGCTGTTTGTGTGTTTGTTAGGACTTTCGAGAGTTCGGGAGTGAAAATTGGGTTGCTCCGATAGGAAGCCCATTATCTGCTTGCGGTGTGTCACGTTTTTAGCAGAAGCAGAAACACAAGTGCACTGTTCCGAGGGTTTCTGCGGCCGAGGTAGTTTGCTCCAGAGAAATTCGCTGAGGGCTGAGGCCACCTTAAGCTGCGCGTGCCTGTGCCAGCGTTAAAACTGCTTTGTTCCTGCAGTGTCTGTGAAAGTGAGGTGTCTGCCTCCGAGCCGCTGTTGCTGATCGTGCGAACGCGAACGCGTTTCGAGCTTAGCAAATCGTGGAAGCGCAGGTCCAGGGCCGCTCTCTACATCTGCCTCCAGTTTGGATAACACGCCGCTGGCTGTTGACTCCCGCAGCTTCGCCATGGGTGTGCGTTCTGCTTTCTGCAGGCCTGGCGTCTGCCGCTACTGCTGTGTCGTCAACGCGTTGGTCGCCGTGACAATATGGGTTGGGGTAACCCTCCCGCTGCATGCCCGTTGCTGCTTGCAAACCGCCGCAGTCGCCGTTGTAGGGCGCAAAGAAACGGGCAGAGAAGTGTTCATTTATCAGTGTAAGTGGCAGGTGTTGTGTGGGTCTCAGCCTGCTGCTGGGTGGCTCTTCTGACCTTGGTGCTATCACTGAGTCGCACTGCTGGCAGGGCACATTTCACGTCAAGTTTTAATTTCTGTGAATGGCGGTGCTTGTAGTATGCAGTGATTGCTCCGATGAACATTTTACAATCATTGTTGAGCAAATTTTGTTCAAGCTTGCGGAGCTTTTGTCGAGGGTTCCGTGGTGCATGAGGATGATTCCTTTTCCCTCTAGCTCGACATTTAGCTTCATCTGTCGTCTTTTCTGTTTTCAGATCTTGTTCAAGATGAATGGGTTCAGCACAGGAGAGGAAGACTCTCGAGGCGCTCCCGACCAGGTCTGCTGTCTGGTGGATGAGGGGGACAGGTGCAAACGCATCGCTGGCAATGCCTCCTACAGCAAACGCATTCAAAAGACTGTCACCCAGAGGCGACTCCGGTTACACTTGGATGCTATGGTGAGTGTCACTTTTATCCATGTGCATTTGTCCCATTTTCTTAGCGTTTTTGCTAATGGAAACGTTTTGTGATTGGCTAGGCACGGCACATATACATCTGCGACTACCACAAGAACATGATCCAGTGCGCAAGGACCAAAAGGCGAAGAAAGGATTCTGAAGATGACTCCAATGAAACAGACACTGATCTGCCTGAGGTGGACCTTTTCCAGCTCCAAGTTAATACCCTGCGCCGCTACAAGAAACATTACAAAGTTTCGACCCGACCAGGCCTCAACAAAGCTCAGCTTGCCGATGTAAGTATCAAAGATCACTGTAACATAATAACTATGAAAGAAGGCTTTGGTTCATTTTGTAACTACTGGAAATTTTTTTATTGATTGCAGGTGTTAATGAAGCACTTCAAAACAATACCAGTCATAGAAAAGGAGGCTTTGACATTTTTCATTTACACTGTTAAGTCAAATAGCAATAAACTTGAACAGAGGAACGGTGACTCCATTTGAAATAATGTACCACTAGATTGTAGGTAGGTTTTAATAAATTTTATTTTATCATATAATTTATATGTACTAAAGTATTTTGTTTTCTTTTAAAAGAAATTTTATCCTTTTAACTAAAAGGATGCCATAGGCACTATGAACTGTATTTGTTATTGCTCCTTTTCTAATTGTTTGTCAAGCTTCTCATCATGGAGAAATAAGAAACTTATGAATTTGTTATATTGATGTAGAACCTACTTTGTATCTATCATTACATGGTTTCTAACCAGCCTAATCTGGCCCCCTAGTCTTGTTTGAATTGACTTGTGTTCATGATCTTGAAGATTGTTCTGCAGTTCTCAAATTCTGCATTTTATAATGTTACTCAGTGTCATACTATTGGTTCTGTTGAGTTTATGATGAAGTGTTATAAATTGTGAGAGTTAGTGTAGCCTTGCTAAAATCACTAAAAGTCTTCAATTGACATAAAGCTTTAATAATCTTCTATGTGATCATTTACACATTAAGTCTATCTGCTATTTGTCTTCTTTTATATCATCAAGTATGTAGTGAAGAAGTTAAATGCTGCTCTCAGATATGACAGGGTAGTTTCTACTTCCGTAGTATTGCTAGAATCTTCTATGCTTGCTTACCAGCAGTAGTTCACACTTATGATCATTGCACTCATTCCTCTTGTAAGCTTAGTATTCTTTTTTTAAAAAAAAACAGTGGCTTTTTGTTGACGCTCTAGGCTTGTAAAAATTTTCTCTCAGAAGGGCTGGGGAAACATCAATTACTTTTAAGGTTGCAAAGGTGTGATATCATGTTACGACAGTTACAGCTATGAGTATTGACTGTGCCATGTTGATGCAATTGTTGTTTTATTTTATTGTTGGCCTTACTCTTCCTACTAATAAGCGGAGACTGCTTATTGTAGCTTTGTGGTTGAAGGTCGCTCTTGCCTGCCACATGGTGCTCAATCTCATGGTTACCTGGCTATATGTAAGTGGTTTTCATTCCACCCAAGAGTGCTTCCTTCTGAGTAACATAAAATTGGCGGCCATCAACTTAGATGAGCCCTGTAAGGTTTTGTTTACATTAAGTAACTGATAAGTAAAATGGCTATGAATTCATAATATTTTATGAGGAATTAGTATTTCAAATGTATCTCATTAATTACTTCAATCACTTTTGAAATAGTATTTTTTGTTGCTTTTAAATTTATGGTTGTCCATTCATTGTTTTATGTTCTTGGAGGCAATTTTGTGTTCATCAATTTTGATGTATCTGAAGCTAGCTAGCTAGCTGATAAGTAGCTTTATTTAGACCTATATTTGTAGATTTGTATTGGTGGGTTTTGTTCACTGTGATTCAGATACTGTCCACTAAAATATTTGTTATCACAGTTGAGGCCAAGCTCGTTCTGGACACTTTTTCTGAATGTTTGTTAATTTTTACCAATCCTTTATTTTTTTGTGTGTCTGAGACCATTGCTGGAGGAATAATACCCTACTATATTTATATGCACAATTGAAAAACTGAATACCTTAATGAACTTTATGAGTTACCATCTTTTACTTATGTCAGTTCATAATGTAGAGGGCTGTGTCCAGTAGACAAGCTATACTTTAAAGCCATAGAAGTAGGATGAGAATGAGACATTTCCAATCAACTTAATTCTTGTTCTACATTGCCCATTAAATAAACTTCATCATGTGTATTTGTGCCCAATTTTTTCTTCCCATCTTCTTACTTAAATTAATGCTTAGTTGAAATGTCTATAAATATATTTTCGGGATTGTACAAGTCAAAGAATGGAAACAGCAAGTAGTAACCTAGAGAGAACATACCAAAATACAAATAGAAAAGGATGAATCAACATAACATTCTCTCTAAGTCAGTAAAAGGTCTGATAAAAAAATATTTTCAAAAATCCACTACTAGGCAACCAAAATCACAGATAAACATCACATTTTTATGACAGATATTAAAAGAGCACCCAACATGCAGGTTGCATAATACAAATTTGAACAGCAGCATTAAAAATCTTCAATGTTGCAAGCATTTAGAACTCGGATTGAATCTTTTAATACTTATGGAATGACCACAGTTAAAACAATTCCACTCATACCAGCTGACTGTAGCCTTATTAAGTCATTCATAAGGCAGCGCTGAACCTTGAGGTGGTAGATATGGCAAAAATAAGTAACAAATCACAAACGTCATGAATGAAATCATGAGTAAAATGCATAAACCATGAAAAAATTAACAGAAAAACTTTAAATCAGTCTTGAAAGTACGTATGTTCTTGATACATCGAACACTGTGTCAACCATTAGACATCACTTTTGAAAACACAATTGCCTGCAATCCAGGTAGACTTCAAGGATAGGTTCTTGGAATTGAGCATGACAAAATCAGCATCAGCTCCGTAAGCAAGAGTGCCTATTTTTTTTTCCAATCCCAACACTCTGGCAGGGTGCAGAGTGGCAGCCTCAATAGCTTCAACTGTGCTGCAACCTTTTTATAAAAAAGATGTAAAAAGAGAGTGTAAATTTGATTGAAAATATGAGAGTTAACAAAGGATTCAGCCTGCTCCAAGTTACCTGTTGCCTCCTTGAAATGCTTAACACACTCAATCATATTTGCAATACTACCACAGAGTGTATTTGTGCCAGCTATAAATGCCTTTTGATCACGAATCTCAATTGTGTACTGGCCAATTTTGTGAGTACCTTCTTCTAATCCCAAAGCTGAAATAGCATCAGTCACCAGTACCAGTCCTGATAATGGCATTAAGATATATTAGTTAAACAAAGTAAAGTATAATGAAGCACAGAACAGAAACCAAATCAGTAGTATAAAATACAAGCAAACCTTTCGGATGAACTCTGTGCGCAATACGAAGAGCTGCAGGATGGGTGTGCACACCATCAGAAATAATACCATAAAAAATAGACCGCCCTTCAGGCATATCTGATGATAGCAGACCTACTAATCCTGGGTCTCTATGGTGAAACTAAAAAAAAATTAAAGTTGAGAAAAATAAAAATGATAGAAATTTTGGGGAGTTTCAAAAATGAAACAGTTGAACTTTATGAAACTTACTGGGAGCATTGCATTGAATAGGTGAGTTATGAATGATGCACCACAATGCACTGCCTCAAGGCCCTCTTGCAAACTTGCCATGGAATGACCTGATCAACGCAAAACAGAATTAGGCAGATTAAAAGAATGAACACCTACCAACAAACAGTGTTTTGTTTTCTTTTTTTTCAAATTTCTATTGCTTTTTTTCTATTTCTTTTTTTTTTGCCAACCTAAGGAGACCGTAACTCCCTGCTTTGTCAACCATTCTGTAACATCAGTTGCTCCAGGTAGCTCAGGAGCTAGTGTGACAATGCAGGCGTTCTCCACAGACCCGTACACATTCAGGAGAGATTTTGGACCCTGCAATCACAGAAACATAAGTAACTCGAGTGAAACCAGTTTCAGTTTGCTTAGTTAACTACATTCCCAGCTATCTGTGAAGACAGACCTCTTTGAGATCAGTAATGGTATTCTCATCATGGGCTCCTTTCTTTAGTTTGTTGATAAATGGTCCTTCCAAATGGGCTCCAAGGATGGAGGCCCCATGCAGTCCACCTTGAGTTGGCTTCAACTTAGGAAGCACCTGAAAAATACAATTGGAACTTGAGAGGAAACCACAAAAGAGAATAAATGTGACAAGGACGACACAAACCTTCTGGTAAACCTCAGGGGTGGATGTCACAAGGGTTGGACAGAAAGATGTGACACCATGAGCGAGAAGGCCACGGGCCACTATCTCAATGCCTGCTTCAATATTTTCCGTGTTGTGAGAAAAATCAATTCCGAACCCACCTTTCCAAGAAAAAGGGAAGTTAGTGTCATTCTTCGGTTTAACAGCACTAAGAAACGAACAGCAATAGTTACCATTAACTTGTAGTTCAATAAAACCTGGTGCAATCAGGGCCCCGGCACAATCATGTTTTTGACTTGCAGGTGTTTTCTCGTCAAAGAAAACCTTTTCTGGATCAATGAATTTACCGTTCCTAACCCACAGATCATCCTTTACAACAGAATGATCTCGAATAATAAAACAGTTGGTGAATTGCAGAATGAAATCACGACTCATTTTCGGCCAGTGGCTCCGTGCAGAGACTAAAGTTCAACTGGACCTCCAAAGTTTCACTGACAAGCCTCACATGAATGTAGGACACTTTATCAGCTGCTCGTAGCAGCCCAATTAAAACGTAAACGTAAACAAACGCCTCAGTTTTTCATACATAGTTCATGAATTTGCCATACTGTGAACGTCAGTCACTAGAAATAAAAAGTACACTGCAAAGCAGTGACACGGAGTGCTTATTTTAGACTGTCATCAATTTTGCACGGAGCAGAAGAGAGTCAGGGACAGCATCTTGACGTTGCTGCGTCGTCTTCGTCTTTCCAACTTGATTTCTATCCCTGCACTCTGCATGTTGGCACCACTGATCACCCTAGAAATCGCGTTGCTCCGTTGGCAAGGCTGTTCAAGAACGACAAACTCCATTTTGTGACCGTGATCCCGTCATCCTGTCTCGCGAAAAGTGCCTTTTACCCCTGTCCCCCTCGGATTTAATGCTTAAAGAGGTGTTTGCGCTCAAGAACAATGACTATTCTTTCCAAAAAGAAACCCTCTCAAGGGAAGTCCGAGCCAGAGGCCGCGGAGACGTCCAGCCATCATGCTGGGGCACTCGCTCACGGATCGATGCCCAATCACTCCCAGGTTCGTGTATTGATAGGTTAGATAGAGCCATATTTGGTCGCAAACAGGTCATCTGAGCCCCTGGCCGTCTTGTCAGGGAGTTCTTCTTGGACTTCCCCGGTCTCCCAGCTTTCGCACTGCCTGTCAGAGCACACGCCCATATGTGCCTTGTTTACTTTGTGTAGCTTATGGGTGGGCCATAGAGGCTCATCTAGTTGCCCCATGCCTGCTTATCTGTGGAATCTAAACTGTGCCAAGGATTCTTTAGGTTTCACCACTTCCTGGTTTATGAGGATAGGGACACAACCCCAGTCTGACAGTGACTGTTCACCTGTTTCAATAACCCACTTTACATTGATGAATGATGTGATTAATGGCCTTCATCCTGTGTCATCCTATTTCATCATTCTAGAGTCAGGAAGGGAAACTTGGCCCTCGATTGTGTTAAGTTTGTTCACTAGGTGGGGCCTCCTGTTTATAACCACGTATGTTTCTTCGTTTTAGCAAAACAATGAGCAGATGAACCATGAACGCCTGGGCTCTCCCTTGTGCTGGCCGCTCCAGAGGGAAGAAAAGCGTCCTCAATTGAGCTCCAGCTCCCATGATAGTGGACCAAGTCACAGCAAGCGGAGGCATCGAGCAAGCCCACACAGGTACCATACTTTGGTTCATTACTTTGAAAGGTTTGTTTTGTCTTGGAAGTGTGTTTGCAACCTCTGAAGGTGCATTGCTATTTGCAGGACCACTCGCAGCAAGCTTAGAGACAGAGAGCGCAATGGAACTGCATCACCGCCTCCAAGTTCTTCCCCAAAAGCAGGCCCCTCTGATGCCCAGCATATGGAAGATTATAACAACACTTCCTGCGGTTATAACAGTGGGGATGAATATGGTTTCTGTGAATCTCAGGATTTGACAGAAGCGGAATGGCAGGAGGTAAGTTGTTATTAAAATAATAAAATTTGAGCCAGTACGAGGCGGGAGCCAACATTCTGGAAGATCTTTATTTACCTCTACCTTTCAGTTCCTGAATGAACACACTTTTATTTTCTTGATTGCAGAGAGACCGCCGCTTTGAGAAACTAATGCGTAAGCGAGGCTTTGTTATCAAGCAGATGGGTCAGGATGGAGCATGCCTTTTCAGGTCTATTGCAGATCAAGTATATGGAGACCAAGAGATGCATGCTGTTGTCCGTAATCATTGCATGGACTACATTGTAAGAACAATTTTCTGCTCCCTCTGGATGTTTTGTTCTTTTAAAATTGTGGTCTGTAACCCACATCATAATTTGTCTTTAAATTATTCCAGTCTGCAAACAGAGATTTCTTCTCTCAATACTTGACTGAGGATGTTGGATCTTATGTGAATCGGAAACGAAAACACAATGTGCATGGCAATCACATTGAGATGCAAGCTATGAGTGAAATGTACAATCGACCTGTTGAGGTTTTCTGCTACCGCAGTGGTAAGCAGTTTTTTTGCAATCCTGTACTTCTGATTGAATAACATCTCTGCCAAGTGCCTCTTTCTCACCCTTATGTGTGCAATTCCAGATCCCATAAACACATTTCATGGCATGCATAAAACAGACAATGATCCGATACGCTTGTCTTATCAGCGAGGTAGCCATTACAATAGCATTGTTGACCCATACAAAGCAACTATCGGTGTGGGTTTGGGTTTACCAGGGTATTCCCCTGGCTCAGCAGATCGCAATTTGATCAAAGATGTCACTCGCCATAGTGAAGAGTTAGCAATTGAGCAGGTACATTGAGAGCAAACCTTGCAAATTTAATGAACATGTACAAGAAGCAAGTTCACTTCTTTATTGGGTTTGTTTCTAGACTATGCTGGAGGACAAGCTACGCGCCACTGACTGGGAGGCAACAAATGAAGCCATTGAAGAACAGGTGGCCAGGGACAGTTATCTGCAGTGGATCAAAGACAATGAAAAGCGTGATAAAGCTCTTCACTCTGCAACTGCCACTTCAAGTGCGACTGTGACTTCTTTGGAGCTCCGTCAGTCACCTCGACAATCGCCTCGAAGCCGCTTGAGTGTTAGCACTCCTCCGAGAAATTCCCCGCGGGCCTCTCCCCGCTCGTCGCCTTGCAGCAGCCGTGACGATCCCTCCCACTCGGTTGCATCCACATCAACGTCTAGTGACACATCGGGCTGCTCCACCTCGGCCAACAAATCGGAGGGCGACACCAATGGAAACCCAACAACAAGCCCTCCTCCAAGAGAGAATGTCAGTGATATTGAGGGTTTCAAATTGATGGAAACAGCATCCTTCTTGAATCTCTTGCCTCCTGAAATGTTTGGTATGTAATTATTGCGTCAGGCAGTGTTATCCTCATCTGAAGATATATTGTTGCTTCATTGCCCATTTCCTGTTTCTCTTTATCTTTCAGGTCTCAGTGAATGGGATGATGCTGGTATTCTGGCTCAGGTCCTTGCAACCTCTCAACAAGAGTACATTGATGGGCTGAAGAAGCGATCCCAGAGTGATGACCCTCAGCCATCTACTTCTTCTTCTGGGAGTATGTACGATTGTGAAGCAGGTCCTTCCACTCGGTAGCCTTACCAATCAAAATTCCTGTATATTATGAACATCATTTCAAGGACTGCTTTCTGAACTTCTTTCTTCAGGAAGTTGAATGTGTGTGTGTGTGTATGTGTGTCCGTCTGTTGTTGTTTTTTTTTTGTGTGTGGGTGTGTGAGTGCGAGTTGTTCCTTTTGAATACAGTTTTTGTTAGGCCCATTCAGGCTTGGGTTTGGTTCAATTGCAATAATTATTTGTTTGTTCTAGAGGGTTTTTTTCATGTTCTTTCTTATCCAGCATTATTAATTTAAGCAAAACTTTTCTTTTTGCCTTAGTTTGTGGAGCCAAATGCTACAGGGAGCAAATTGATTTTGTGTAAGCAGTTTGAGACTTATCAAACAGCTGATAGCTTTGGTTACCTAAACAATATTGTTTAAATCTCAGTCTAAAATTGGTTTCAGAATGTCTAATTAGACCAGTTTCTCATCTTTGTTTTGCACCAAGATGTCTAAATTTTTCGAGCTGTTTTACATTTCCTGGTGTGAGCAGTTTTGATGTCAAGTTTTAAAAGTGGGTTACTTATTTGCCATTTGTTTGTTTTTGTTTGTGTTGTTTCTTTTTTTTTTGTCAAAAAAAAAATCTTATCTTTGTGATATGTGATACCTACTAAATTGCATAAACATATGCATTCATGCTTTCTCAGATCAAGATAGAGTGTGAAATACTCAGTTGTAAGTCCTGGCCACTTCCATTGTTTCTTCACCAACTAATGTGTGATGTCTTGTCTATGATAACAGCTTCGTATTCAGAGTGTTTCAGTTCAGCCTCTGCCATTAGTGCATAAGCACATATTGGAGCTTGTCGAAAGTGTCTGGCAATTCCTCTGAAAGAGTTTTTGCTCATTACTGTGATTTAAAAAAATGTTATGTTCTATTCAAAGTTTGATACTGGAAATGGCCAGAAATCTGCATTTGGTTTACTTACACTTGTAAGTTAAATACTGCTGATATTCGTGATGTCTATTTAACTGGCTTCTGCTTTTTAACTTAAAATATCATATTCTATGTAGCTTGTTTCTTAAGGAAACATTCATGTAACATTGTGATTTAGTTCTATTTAAGACTCTCCTAAACTAATGTCGTCTTCTTTCAAAAGGAAATAATAATTTAATTGATCAAAAATTGTGAAGTTCTTTACTAGTCTACATTCAACAGATTCATTTGTTTGAACTGCAGGCAGAGGGTTGATTTTATTTCTTCCATTAGCTTTTTGACCTGTAATTGTCCCCAGTTGCAATAGATGCTCCAAGAGCACTGCCAATGAGATGGCGTTTCTCTGAGTGCCTGTGAACTCTGATTCATGTTACCTACCTTTATTTAATGTCATTGTTTTTCTGTTGTAAGTTTTATAGACTTGTTTTGGTTTATTGTATGCTTTTCTTCTGAAGGAAATACATGTCATAACATGTGAAATATTATCATACAATAGGTTGTGAAATTTTTAAGCAATATTTAAAATTAATATACAAAACACATGTACTTGTTTCTTAATTGCCCTCCATAACTTAAAAATCTGTGGAAAACTATCTATATGTGCAAAATCGCTCTGTTTCACTGTTCCATGATTGGTTTTGTAATTTGTGAATTGCACTTTGTATATACTCCCCTGCCACAAGCTAGTGGAAATACCAAAGCATCCTGTTGGATTTAAAATTGGAAATCTATTCATTTCTTGCATTGCATATTTTATTCCATTCAAAACTTTTGTTATGTTTGCTTACATTGGAATACTTTCCTTACTTCAAAGTTTATCTTTTAAAAGTCAGAAAAACTTAACTACCTTGAGATAAGCCTGTAGAATTTTTTTTTCCTTGTGGGATCAGAGCAGTGATGCAGAAAAATACTGTAGGTAAGCATTTGCAGATGTTCTTGCTCCATTCAAGCCCATGTGATGTTCCCAACCCTTCAACGGAGTTGCAGGGTAGAGAGAAATAAGGCGCTTATGCACCAAGATCTGTGATTATTTCGCTGGGTTTTAAGCCTCTGTAAGTGCAGAAAACATTCAAACCTTGCTTGTACTTTATGATAGTGTAGACAGTATGTTTAAAAATGTAGATGTTAGTTTTTCTTGAGTTCTTGAATGTTATATAGAGGCTTGAGCTTTAATTTGAAGATTTATACTGAATTCTTATATAGTTTATGATGTATCCCTGATAGATTATTGCTATGTACTGAAACGTATGTGCATGTATGAAAACGTGGACATGCCTTTATTGCATACTTTACTATTTATTTTATGTTTGCATCGATTCCTTAACCAGTCTGTAAGATTGGGAAAACATTGTGACTCCTTGGTCACAGTTTAGAAATGAGTTTCCTGACTTCTTTGTGTGTACATAGAGGAGGAAGACCTTCTCCTGTGGTTTCTGTAACTGCTCTGGAGTAACGCCTGCCTTGGATTCAGGAGCTCAATATTATCTTGTGAACGTCTTGCTCTGACTTTGTTTTTACAATATTATAAAGGAATGAGGACAAGCACATTTAAAATAAATAGATGGTTGTAAAATTATACCCAATGTTGTTATGTTTCACTTCATTCCAGTATCAATACTGGATCAATCAATATATTTAAGGGAAAACTGGGAGGAATTGTAATAAGTCTTTTAGTAATGAGTTTACTGATGCAGAATAGATACGTATTTTCATTATTAAAAAAAACATTAAACAACACTTCTGAACATGTAGAGCTAGTGCATTAACAAGTATGCTACAACATTTAGACTAGCAATCTGCTACCACAGTCACACATCATACAAAAATACCTGCGACAAACAACTAGAGTCCTCTTTCAAAAAGGCTCTCATGTTTATGTCATTAATGCTACAGGAGTTAATCAATGCTAACTTAATTTCCAAAACGGATCACAGTTAAATAACAGGTTTAAGGTAAATCACTTAAGTGTTCATGAATGAATAACAAATATTAAACTCTTTAAAGCAAAATTCTCAACAGCCAGCCAAAGAGAAGGCTGCCAATGGCTACACCTGACAGACAAAGTCTCATGGCTTTAAACCACTGAGGGTATCCAGGAGACGTGATATCTATGTAGGCTGAAGCACCCATTCCCGCAACAAGCGTCAGCGTGCCTATCCAGGGAGGCAATATCAAACTACCAAATGCCACCAAGGATAAAGACACACTCTGGCCCAAATTATCCCAGGATAGTTTTTGCTGACTGTTCTCAGGAACAGCAAAGCCCCATTTTACACCACCTAAAAACGATAAGATGCTTGCTCCATAAGCTAACTGAACAAATCCAAGATTTGGTAGGAATTCCCCATTGAGAAGAATAGCCAAAGGTGGGAACACAAAAGGGATTAACCCAGCAGCTCCATATGCAAGGGCAGGTTGGGGTGACTTTTTCACTTCTTGCCAACTGACTTGCGAAAGCATGTGCTTGTATCGTTTCTGAAATTCATCCATAACATCTGGCTTGTTATTAACAGAAGATGAATGAATTAAGCTTCGAGTTTCAAAGTTCTGTACACCACAAGTTTGAAGGAATCCATTGTAAGAATGTGGGTTTTTTGAAGTCCCAGAAACTGACAGCGGCGCGAGGTGAGACCAAGTAGCAGAGCAGGCGAGCTTGGGAGCGTGCACCTTTGAGCAGTTGAGAAGGCTCGTTGAGGAAAGTCGTTGAGCAGCAAATTTGAACATCTTGGAGGCCTGGAAGCAAACGACTTTTTGAGGTACAGTGGGAAAGATATTAAAAAAGTGAAGGTCTACTGTAGGGGAATAGAACACATTTAATTTAAGAAATGCTTCCCACACCCAACATGTTTAAACTGGAGGTGACTACATCAGGATAGTTAGTCCTTTAAGGGCTATTTCTAGTTCCAAGAAGCAAGATTGACAGCCATGGTGAATGCTACAACAATGCTTTGCACATCCATGGCAAGAAAACTATATAAGTCAAGAGGTTATTTCACGCGATGTTAACCATGGGGCAAGCATCGTTTTTGGAGCTTCACGATCAAATGTTCGTGCTTACCTGTCAAGTTCAAAATTACTAGAAATTCACAAAATTGCAGCAGGATTCGAGGGCGGAGGAGCCAGCAGTAAATTCCCTTCCGCTCACTGACTGGAGAACTCTCCCTCTCCTTCCGGTAGACCGTTATTTGCAGTCATCTGTAGGAAAAAAAATTATTTACATTACTTTATTGTTATTCCGAGCTTTGACACGTCGCCGAGCTGGACCCGATAAGTGCGTATTACCAAGCGTCGTTACTTGGTGAGAACAACCGACAGAGTACCGGAATTTAACAATAAATAATGATGCTAATGAAAGGAATGACGTCACTTCTTAAAGTCAAATCTTCCTAACGTGCGTGCGGCATCTGCCGCCATGGCGGAGCCTACTCCGTACCGGCTTTTGATAGACTGTAACGTTTCTTCAAAAAATAGTGATAAACATTATTTTCGGCTCCTGCTGCTTTTATTAAAATTTTAGTTCGTCTTGGGGAACAAAAGTCTCGTGGAGTGGTGAAAAGCGGAAAAGGGGACGGCAGAAAAGAAAGTTGGAGCGTTACACCCAAGAGTAGCTACGCCACTGACAGCGGTGGAGAGATGCAAGCAAGGTGTTCGTTGATCTGACAGGACAGGTGCACTGGGCACTGGACTCCATGTCCGTCTCTTGAACGTGGGCGTGTGAATGTAAATAAGTGTGCAACGGATAATATTTGCCGCGAAGAGACGCTGCGCAATGTTTGAAACTGAAAGTCTGAAACTTGTTTGATACAACGAATGGCTCTTGTCCGGCGAGCAGCAGCAGAGGGGAAGCAACCGTTGGGGAGATGATGAGTAAACTCTCTCGGCTCGGCTCGGTTTGATGTCAACATGGCCCCTGCTGCAGTAGGTTAGCCCTTTACCCTAGATTTCACGTCGACGCCTCTCTCGCCGTGGA
This sequence comes from Thrips palmi, assembly GCF_012932325.1. Lineage (NCBI taxonomy): Eukaryota > Metazoa > Arthropoda > Insecta > Thysanoptera > Thripidae > Thrips > Thrips palmi. The sequence continues at coordinate 20,666,558 of NW_023144627.1, read as the reverse complement.
GGATGTGAGTTTGAGATCGCCCGAGCTTCGATAGTGACGGAAGACTTAAATATGTCCTGAAAACTATGTCATAATGCAGAGGCCTGGCCAAAAGAGGCCCAATACCCCAAGTGTTTCGAAATGCCAAGCGGACTTAGACGCTAGTCACTGGTCTCAGGAGGTGAGAGAGGTTGTCGTACGCGCCAAGCAGGACGGCGCCGTCAATTTCGCTGTCCGCGGTGGGTCAGACCTGGGCGAGTTTGCCTGCGTGTTCGAGACGGAAGAGGGGTCCGGACTGTACGACGGCGACCTGCTTCTGGAAGTGCAGGGCGAGAAGGTCGCGGGCTACACCCAGCGGGACGTGGTCGCCTGGCTCAGTCACTGCTGCCGCAACGGCAACCCAGTCACCCTCAAGGCAGTCCGAGCTGGTAAGTGCCATCCGGAATGGACCCGTTGGCGTTCGCGCGCCGCTTTCGGGTCGCTGTGAGCCAATTCCACCTGTTTGCCTCGATTGGAAGGGTCCGGGCGGCGCCAGCGCCATTGCCGTATGTAGGCTGCTTGGCTGCACCCACCCGTAAAGAGGTCTCCGCTTTTACTCTCGCTCTGGGCCGTTTTCCGCAAGGAAATCGCCTCAAGTAGTCGTGCTGCACCACTGGCATGAAAACAAAATTCACTCGTTGGTGAAAGTTTCGCGGAATGTTGAAATTTGGCGTTTGTTTATGTTCTGATTTAAGGTTAGGGTGTGTATTGTGTTGTGATTTTTTGGCGATGCTGTATGCAGGCTTTGCTACCGCTTTGCTATGTAAAAGCTGTCATTGATTTTTTACTTGATGAATATCTTAGTCTGTAAGTGCGTCTTCCATATGCCCCTCTAAATATCTGGTTGGCAGAGGGCGAATCCATTTTCTCGATAACTTCTTGGAAAAGCTGTTGACATTTTCACCGTGTTTTACGGGTCAGTGAATCTAAATGCATCTTACCATCTTTATCTTTATTGCAGGTGCTGTTCCCAAAGATCTGAGAGTTTTCCTTAACACCCGCTTCCAACGAGGTTCAGTCGATCACGATTTGCAGAACACTATCAGGGACAATCTATACCTTCGAACAGTCCCCGTCACCACACGTCTACCAAGAGACGGAGAAGTGAATGGTGTAGACTACACATTTTTAAGTTTAGAAGAATTTGCTAAACTTGAAAGAGGTGGAAGTCTTCTTGAAAGCGGTATCTATGAGGGAAACCATTATGGAACGCCCAAACCATCAAAAGAGCCTTCTAGTGGTCCTGCATCTGCAAGCAGTGTGATCCCAGCAGCCACAGGGTTGTTTCCAGGGGCGCATCCCTCATCCGAAGGCAAGCGGAGAAGAAACAGGTCCAACGTCGAAGCCATGGCAGCGAAAAGCACAGAACCTGAAGCAGAATCTGATCATGCTCATGCAAATGCTCACACTCATGCTCACACCCATGCTCACGCCCATGCAGAGGCTCATCATCATAAATTTAATAATCATAATGCCCACAGTGAACTAAGTGACGTCAAAATGAATGGGTCGGGATCATTTCCTGATGCTCCCCCTAGTTACAATGATGGTCCAAGCCAGAGTCACCATACCTCTGGCGATGATATTGGTCCACTTCCACCAAACTGGGAAAAGGCTTTCACTGAAAGAGGCGAAGCCTATTTCATAGATCATAATACTGGAACTTCTCATTGGCTAGATCCTAGATTATCTAAGTTCCAAAAGAAGTCTTTAGAAGAATGCACTGAAGATGAACTACCCTATGGCTGGGAAAAAATTCATGATCCTCAGTATGGAACTTACTACATTGATCATGTAAACAGGCGTACTCAGTATGAGAATCCTGTAATTCAAGCTAAACGAGCTGTTAATGATTCTGGAACCCCTGGTAAGTCGATTGAAATGGACTTATTGATTACTTCAGATGATGAACTCTTTCGCACAGTGCTTCATAAATTTATCACGTTGCAGAAAGCCTTATTCAAGAGCTTGGAAGCGACGGGCAGTACCCTGTTCCGCCACCACCTCACAATGCGATGCACAACTCCCAGCAGCACCATCCCCTTGGTCCCCCTCAAAGTGTTTCTCACGGCTCAAATGCTGGAAGTGTGCCATCAACTCCATCCAAAAGACAAAACAGTTAGTGTTCTGAAGTCTTAAATTTTTTACTGTTAGTCCATCATTTTCTCAGATCTTTAACTTTGAAATGCTTTTTGTGTGTCCAGATTGCTCATCACGGGCATTTTTTACAAGAAATCCTATGGAGTTAGAGGGAGAACGTATCCATTCAACACTTATCAAATCTGCCAGAGGTCTTGGTTTTACGATTGTTGGTGGAGATGATCTTGAAGAAGAGTTTTTACAAATCAAGTCTGTGGTCCCAAATGGTTCAGCTTGGCTTGATGGAAAGCTCCAGACAGGTCAGTTCATTCTTCTTTTTAATTTTAGTAGAAGTGAACTGCCTATTATGTCTTGTTCTGTTTCTTATTGCTCTGTGTTACTGTTTTGGTTTCTGCAGGTGATGTGCTGGTCTATGTTAATGATACTTGTGTCCTGGGATTTACCCATCATGACATGGTCAGCATGTTCCAATCAATTGCTCCTGGGGAAACTGTGTCACTTGAAGTTTGTCGTGGCTATCCCTTGCCATTTGATCCCAATGATCCAAACACAGAAGTCGTAACAACAGTTGCTGTGAATGCTCCAGGTTTGTGGCTTTTCTCTGTACAGTAATTAAATAATAATAATAATAATGTTTTGTGTTTATGACATTGGTGTCATTGTTGGCTTATGACTTTTTTTCAGATCCTCATATTCCGGGAAATAACTCATACATGTACCACAATGGTGATGTAAAATCTGAACGGGGTTATCATTTCATGGAACCTGACGATCTTGCCAACAGCTCTGTTAAGTCAATGCCGGAGCTTTGTGACAGAATCGATCAAGGTGTTCCCATTCCTAGGCCGAACTCGACAGATACCCTCCTTGACCCTCCAGTGCCAGCCAAGCCAGAGTTTCTCACCATCTCTATTGTGAAAGGTGCAATGGGGTTTGGTTTCACTATTGCTGACAGTGCTTATGGACAAAAGGTGAAAAAAATCCTGGACAGACAGCGCTGTAAAACTTTACAAGAAGGAGATATACTGGTAGAAATTAACAATGTAAATGTACGTACAATGTGCCATGGAGATGTTGTTCAAGTGTTGAAAGATTGCCCACGGAATGTGGATGCAACTATAACTGTACAGAGAGGATCAAGTTCAAACAAGAACAAGGCCAGGAAGAAGGAAGATCTCGTGCTGCCTGGAGCAAGAAAAGCTTATCGCAGTAAAACTCCTACAGCTGACTTGTACAGTACTCAACCTAAAGAAGTTGTTCCAACCCGACCAAAAACACCCCTTGTAGATACAAGAATACGTGCAAAGACCCCTACCAATGTTGGATCCTGGATGCACAATGATCCAAGCCTGAAAGCAGACAGTGACATTGATAAAAATACTGATATTTTGCAAAGTCCGTCTATTGCTTCCCAGTACGATGGCTACCAAACAACAGCTTTTCCGTATCCCCATCCGCACTCGTATGACTTGAGCCAGCGACTTGCCAACACCTCCTTGAGAAGCCCAGATGAGTACAGTCGAAGCCACAGTCCGGGGAACGGATTGGACGATCCTGTGTCTCACAGAGGCCATTACCCTCCTCCCAATCAACTTTACTACAATGGCTATGGGAGTTATGATCCGGGTTATGGTTATGCCTATGATGCACAGACACCTACTGGCTATGCTCCTCATCCAAATCTGGATTATTACCCAAAGGGCAAAGAAAGCACCAGCTTTGAACACGAGCAGCCACTATCTAGCCTTGTATCCAGGTAATTTATTTGTTTGTATTCCTTTTATTTTTATTTTTTGGTGGTAATTGTGCACATCTCCTAAAATTGTGGTGTACCTTATGTCTGTAGGTACCCACGTGATCCTCGATGGATCGGTCTTGGTCCAGCTAGGGTATATCCTGCCGAGCCTGGGTTTGATTGGGTCGAAACACTGGTGACTCTTCAGAGACAGGAAACAGGATTTGGTTTCCGAATTGTTGGTGGGACTGAAGAGGGCTCCCAGGTAGGATCAACGGTGAGATCAATAAATGCACTGTGCCTGTGGCGTGAAGCCAACACAAGTGCCTCTTTGCATGGTTCATGAATCATAAATAAATTTTCTTAAATTTATTATGGTAATGGTACTTCAATTGCTGAGGCTTAATTTCAAGAGCTTATAGGAACTAAATTTCAGTCTCATTGGATAGGTTTTTAATACTGATGTGTTGGTTTTTTAAAAATTGGCCTTTAGTGGTCTTGCATGAGGAATGGTCATGGTCTTGGTCACATTGCCTTTTCTGTCCTTTCCTTGCTATCTTTGAAGGCAATGCATACATAACTGTTATCCAATGCCACAATGTTCCTAACTCAGATACTTTTATCTCCAGGTGTCTGTAGGCCACATTGTTCCTGGTGGGGCAGCAGACCTGGATGGCAGACTCTGTACTGGTGATGAGATGATGAGTGTGGATGGTCAGTCTGTCATCAACACATCTCATCACCATGTGGTGCAACTGATGGCGAGAGCTGCTGCCGCGGGACGTGTCACCCTGGGCATTCGCCGAAGGATTCCCTCCCATGGTAATTTTGGAAAGTTTCATCTCATGAATCTAACTCTTGAAGAACTCAATCTAAAGCTGCCGCTCTTTTTCCCTTTTTTTTTTAGATGTTCAAAGTTACGGTAGCAGACACGATGGTGGATACCCTTACGATGTTACTGTCACAAGAAGAGAAAATGAAGGCTTTGGTTTTGTTATTATATCTTCAGTCAATAAAATTGGCTCTACCATTGGTAATAGACTAAACTAGAAAATGTCATTTGATTGGTTGTAGTTTTGCATTTGTGTTGCTCTAATTATATTTGGTTACTTCTTTAGGTCGAATTATTGAAGGAAGTCCTGCAGAACGATGCAATCAATTGCATATAGGCGACCGTATTTTAGCAGTCAACCATATGAATATCACTAGCCTTCATCATGGTGACATTGTAAACCTCATCAAGGATTCTGGTTATTCTGTCACTTTGACTATTGGTGCTCCTTTAGGTAAATACTTGAGTGACTCACCTTTTGATTTTCTTTGTTATGAGTGGTGAATAATCTTTCTTTGTTTTGCAGATGATGCTTCTAGCACTGCATCAGTGTCTCACAGGGTGAGTTAAACTTGAGCTCATTTCCTATATAGCTTTAAATGTCCCTCATTTTGGGCCTCACTGTAGTTATGTTAGTCTGCAAAGAATTCTTCGTCAAACTGCAACTTTCTTTTTCTTTTTGACTCTGCAGGAGGAGGGTGGTGAGGACGAACAGTACCATGCTGTTGAATTGAACCGCGGCACTCGGGGCTTCGGCTTCAGCATCCGTGGCGGTCGAGAGTTTCAGAATATGCCGCTGTTTGTTCTTCAGATAGCGGAAAATGGTCCTGCGTCTTTAGACAACAGGCTGAAGGTATGCCTTTTGGACTTAGTCATCCTGCTCACTTAATCATGTGGTACAACTAAGATGTTTCTGTCTCTTTAAATCTTGCAGGTTGGGGACCAAATAATCGAAATCAATGCCATTAATACCAAAAACATGACTCATGCAGAAGCCATTGAGATCATTCGGAATGGAGGCCCATCTGTGCGGCTCTTGGTTAAAAGAGGGGGGCGAGTGCCACCTCCCCCAAATATAGGTGGGTGTCACGATACTTATTCAGAAGAAATGGTTGGGACCTTAATGGATTCGACTTGTAATCAACTAACCACTACTCTTGGCAACTCTATGAATGGTTCCATTGGCAACTCCCTTGACGACCCCTCGTTACATCCTCGCCACAGTCAGTGCAGTGACCTAATGCCTGAATCACTAACAGACCCTTTAAGTGACCCGCTAACAGCTCCTCTAGCTGTGCCGATCCTTAACGAAGCTAATGGTCATGTGCATGATCCTATGCTTGATATAATGCCATCTCAAGTTTGCTGAGGTGTTCAGAAAATTGATGTGATGAAGTCTGATGTTTATTTTGTATTTAGCTTCCTATTTTTCTGAAGTTTTCTGAGAATTGTATTCTTTATGTCAGTGACACCATCAATTGTTATTAATTGCACAAGTCACTACCCTGTATAGCATTTGCACAATTTAAGACTAAGATAATTTTTTGAAACTTTATTAATTTGGCACATCTGTAGTACTTGAATGACTGCATGCTCAATTGATGCTTGAAGTGGATTTTCCTCCTCTGCTTTCAGTTCTGCTTTGGTTCAGGGACATTTGGAAATTTTATGGTCAGTTAGTGGAAAGCAATCTATTTTGTGACCCCCTTGTTTAGCACCCTACTGGCCCAATCCCCCTCACTCCTGCTTGGTATGGGACCCATGCATGTTCAATTTGTGCATTCATTTAATTGTTGTAGTTGAGTCTGATTCTAGTGATGTGGGTTGTTGTGGGAAGTAAGGTAGCATTGAGGTGTATTGTTTGTGTGCAGACCCGTGCATGAGGCCGAGTTCTTCCCAAGCCCATGTGGGAGATGCTGGCTATTGGGATGCGTACCAGCAAAGCTGACATCTTTAAAAGAACAACTCTCAGGTCCCACCGCTTCGCCCTTCTGTCAACATTTTAAAACTCTGTGTATGGATTAGTTGGGGGTCTTGCGCTGTCTGCACTGTTTTAGTTGTTTAGGTTTGGTTTCAATCGCTAAGTTTTGTAACTGTACATGGTACATGCCATTGTAGTTTGATCTGGTCGTGATAGGCAGCTGTATCAGTGTGGCATTTTAATCAGGGAACCAGCTCAATCAACTTTGAATATTGTCAGTGTGTATTACTGCCTTGAACCCAAAGATGTTGCCTCACAGAGCTCAAGCCAAGATATCTGATTATCTTGAGGATAATGTTGGCTCATTTTCTGGAAGTAACTTGTGCATAAGACATATGCCAAGTTTTTTTTATCTTCAATTTTATTGTCAATGTAAGTTAAACCTGCTTTTCCAAATGCAGTGAATTCTTTCTTTTGAAGTGATTCAGGATAGATATGGTAACAGTTGTTTGTTGATTACATTCTCCGTCCACTGACCTCTATGCCCCATGAGTTATTGAATGGGTGTGACTAATTGACCTTTTTTTTCAAAATTAATTACATCCAGTGATATTTAAAAAAATTATATTGCTTAAAATTATATTGCTTCCACTATATTATCTTGCCAAGGCATTCTAGTGAAGCAGCTGTTAAGAATTTTATAAATTGAATATTGAACAATATTTTATTTGTTGCTATTGCTGTCATGTTGTTGTGCATGGTTTATTATTGCATTACTATTACGTAGTTTTTGGTTGTTACTTGAGTGCACGTGGTTTTTTTTTTATACTTACACGTAGTTGCTGCCAAACAAAAGACATGTTAAGACAACTGCATCTGAAACAAAAGACAGCCAAGTTCTTTGTTAAGGTGTTAATGCTGTCAGGAACTTTTCTCTTACAATTTGAAAAGTATGATAAGTAGTTGACACTGTATCCCTACACTAAATTAATATTGTTATTTTTGATTTACAATTGTGTTGAGTTTGGAGTATGAATGAAGACAGGCTCAAGGTTGACTCACATGCCATATGAACGCAGTAAGCCATGCTTGACAATTATTTGTACTGTGCTACAACATGCTGCATTTAATCAAGTGAACATGATTGTGATGTAAACAATAATGTATTTTCCAAGTGTTTAGTAGTAACATTTGAAATTTGCTGTAGCTTTGTTTGAAATTGCCTAGTGTGCCTTGTAATGAAAGGGAAAAATTGTGAAACTTTGGTAAGCCAAGATATCCGTCCTTTTAAATTAAGACTGTCAGTGACATTCATTCTGAATTTTTCATGTTAGTGTTCGAACAGAGTTTACATTTTGGTGTTTTGAATAACGACATCTTGTGTCTTTTTATCGTTTTGGCCAACATAACAATTGATAGAGAGAAAGACTGAATTGTGCGTTTTGTGGTGCACAAAGTCATGTGAGGCTTGGTTATAGTCCAGATTGAGCATACCTTCAAGTGAAGTAATTTTTGTCTTGATATTTTGGGTAAATTTTCACCCTAAAGAAATTTGTTGGATTTTTCTTACATTAATCTTAGAACTAGTTTCACTATTTTATAGCCGTTTTATTATCTTGACAATGGAACATTCTTGAACATAAAATTTGTTATTTTAATCAATTTTTCTTCTAAATGAAGTTGTTTGAGATTGTGGATAATTTATAGACGTTTTTATGAGAATATTCGCAAGCATGTTTTATATTTAATTATTTTATGCCACCTTTACTGTGGCTTGTACATTTGTTGTTTTTACATATGCAACAAAATTAATCATGTAGGCGAGTTATTTTTTATACCACACATGTTTATTGAATTTGTCAACCCTTTGTCCAATGGTTGTGTTCATATTTGAGCATTTCTACTTGTTATTATTGCTCATGTTTTATTCTATTGCAAGTAGAATTAAATGCATACTATCTGATGGTAGTACTTGGATATAAGGTAATTATATGTATATATGACTTAATCGTCCATACACTTTGATTAGGTTAGTAGTTCTTGATTTCCCCATTCCCCCCTTACCTCTTTTGATAAAGCAACAAGACAAGCCCAGTGTAGTCATTACATTTTGCCTTGCAAATGAGAATGAATACACGAGTGGCATTAGCCAAAGATTGCATGTGCCTAGTGTTCACAATGTGCTTCTATTTGTGAACACATGTTATGTATGAGTTATCACCTTCTGCTGTGTGTATAAAGAGGTAAAATTTCTCACATACTTTCCTTCATGTTTATAATGTAGAATGTGCAGATAACACTCAGTAAACGATGTGAGATAAGGACAAGTATTGATTTATATAGTGCATAATATGGAACCACACATACTGCCCTCTTTAAGTGATAAAATTGAGGCATAGATCTGAGGATTGAGATTACTATTATTTACTCATGTTAATTCTAGTGTGGACCTTGAATTGATCTTCCTGTTGCAGACATTATGTATCTGTGCATCCCTCGTAAATTAATTCAATATGAGGAGGTACTGTTAATTTGTGTGCCTTAGTCCTTCCCTTTCCTTGACTGCCTTTGTATTCAGTGAAAATTTATATTTTTCATGTTTGGTCCAAGATCTGATTCTTAACGCTCTCAACAGTGTTGTTTCCTGAAAGTTGTGTAAACTGCCGCCATGATATTTGGTGTTAGTACTGTATCAGTACTTGGAATAAATTATATGTGTTATGGTGAAAAGCAGTACTTTCATCAATATCTTGCTCCCAATTTCTCTGGAACATAAAACTTGTAAACACAATGTTATGAAAAAAAAAAAAGGAACAGTTTTAATACACTACATACACATGAAAATACAGGCAACAGTTGAGTTTTTTTTTTTACAAAGGTGCACACAAATTCATCAGTTCAAACCCATTTCCTGCACATAATGACCGAAGTTCTGCACGGCCTGCTTCAGTCTGTCCTCCAGGATGTTGAATCCAGCGCCGATCTATGTAGAAGTCTAATGAAGAATTCATCTCTGCAGTATCATATTTGTCTACCATGATGGGAATAAATGGGTCAATGTGTTCCCATCCCTAAAAATTATGTTTCTGTTAGATAAGAGTGATATGACAAACGCGCGATTTCAACTGAAGTAACGTAATACAGCATCTTACCTCTTTTCCTAACAGGTACAAAGGCAGATTACTCTCAGCCTTAAACATGTCATGATGTGCAAGCTGATCAACTGACAATATTACAACTCCATTGCACTAGAAAAACAAAATTATTGTCCAAATATAAAATGTGCATAAATTGATCAGATTTAAAAAATAAAATAAATAAAAAGCAAAACAAGATGGAACAAAAGAGGATATTTTCTTACCCAATCAAACTGAGTTATCTCCAAGAAAGGTAATGCCAAAGTGCATTTTGCTTCCAGTATTTTCCTTCTTTGAGTTTTCAAATTCGGAGCGAAGAGACCATTGAAACCATCTATTACTACCATAGTTTTAACCCTGTGATTTTTCAATGGACAAAAAAGTAGCATGAAATACAGCTTAATTATAATAAAGGTTTATTATGTTGACATGCAAATGTAAAATGACAAATATAGAATATAAATCTAGTTTTCAGGCATGTGTACTTACAATCCACTGTTTGAGAAACCTTTGATTTCTCTCAAAAGGGCTTCCACAACATCACAGGCGTACTTGGCACGGCCTATACCGAATTCTATCAGTGCATCAATGGGCTCCCCTTGTTCAATTATGTCTCTGGGGCCGTATTGATACGGTTTACTTGTTTTCAGCTGCAACATTAAATTTATGGAATGGTAACAGACACAGTTCTTAGAAAATAGAAATAAATCAAATACCGCAATTTACAAACATTTAAAGTTTTTAATAGATGCTGATTTTGAGTCCTAAACTGAACAAGCCACGCAGCCGCATCTATGGGAACATCCATCATCCCTGGCTTTGATTCAGATGGTGAAGCGTCTTTACATCGTCTCATGAATGTATTTACTGCACAAACCAGAAGCGACACACAAAACAAACTTTTAAAAAATTGTTAAATTTAAGAGAGATATGAGAGAAATGAAATTTTCAATGAGAACATACCCCATGGCACATGTACCAGCATAAAACCTGCACTGTAACCATAGTGAACAACATGAGCAAGGGTCATTGATTTACCATGGCCGGGTTTTCCATCTGCAAAGCTTGTTAAGGAAAAGTTCTATGATGAAATATAAACCGAATGGGAACTTCCTTTGGGTGAAAAGGATTATGGTGACAGATGGCAAGTTTAAAGGATACACAACACAATTCTGACAGCAGGCTTTGAAAAATCTACACTTTCGATGCAGTTTGTCACTTCAAGATATGGCTTCCTCACCATAATGGCAGTCTCTGTAAAGATGTGGCATAGCTTTTCATAGGCTTTTGGCAAACCACCGTACTGGAATAAAGTTTTACTTATATCTCCAGGCACTGTGTAGTATCTGGATAGATGACTTTCTTTATGTTTAGTCTACAAAAAAATAAAACAAAGTTCAACGTGAATCTTATGGGCAAAGATTTCATTAGCATCAGGGACTTCCCGGAATAATTTTCTTTGCTCACCGGATTACTTTCTTGGGTGCGGAAAGAAGCAACAATCTTGGGTTGTGCCGTTTTCTTATTTGATGCCTCACCTCCATCAGGGTTTGAAGTGTCTAGGGCTGCAGCAGTCCGAGCAGCTGATGATAGGACCCTCTCGGATGAGAGCAGGCGTTGCATGACCCCAACATGATGTGAGAAAAGTTCATTGTGTACTGGAACAGTGACAGTAAATGGTAAAAAGTCGCAACAGAAAATTCAGAACTTTTCAACTACAGAAACACTTAAATGAAGAAATCTTACAAAATAAATGAATATGTAAAATTGAAATTTAGTAATAGGATTCAAATTTATTTAAAACAATTCATAAATAGGAAATGTCTAACCGATGCAAAATAAATTTAATGACAGGCACAGAAATTTGGTTGACAGCTGAGACCAATGAAAGAAACAGCAATCTTTTCTCGTTTATTTAGTGACCATACCCTTTCCAGTGAGTTAGTAACAAGTAAAAACAGTAAAAGTAAGGGCAACACCTATGGGCAAGTGGACACCCATGTGGATCTAGCACGAAGTGTATGACAGCAAAGAGTGCGAGAGAACGCACGGCACTTGAATTACTTACAAATACGCAATGCCATCGTTAAATAACTTGCTGCTGACAAAATAAAGCAAAGTAATAACAAATTTTGGGTTGACTTGATTTCAAAAACATAACCCCATCTTCTTAAGAAACTGAGCCGAACAGACGACGCGAGTTCGAGATCAAACTTCGATATTCGAGTTGTGACGTCGATCTATCGGAAGGCGCCATTGCGCGGCAATTTTGAAAGGACACTTGCGGAGGTGACTATAACCGGTTTCAAAACGTTTCAAAAGAGGCTGGCATTCTGGCCGGGATTTTTGGTCCCTGCGTCAAAAATTTCTGCTGTAAGCGAGCCGACTAACTCTGACCGCACCTTGAACAGGGACGTAAAGTCAGCTCGCAGTGACCGAAAATCCCACTGAAACAAAGTTATCTGTGCGTCAGTGGAGTGTCTTGATGGCGATTGTTTGCGAAGCTCGGACCTCATTTTTCCACCACTATCTGGACTGACAGCGGTGGTGTGGTGGCACACTGTGGGTGTGGGTGCAGTGCGAAAGGCAAGGCGAAAGGGGTGGGGAACGGTCAAGTCAAGTCTGCAACCCCCTCCCCCTCCCCCACCCCGCCCGCCGCCGTGTTCGCCGCGCCGCCTCCCACTCCCCCCTCCCCCTCTCTCTTCTTCCTCTTCTTCAGTTGCGGCCCGGCTGCCCACGAAGTAGGTTCGTTCGCGTCCGCGCCGTCCGCGAGCCAGTCGGCGGCACCGGCTCGAAAACCAAGACCCGAGTGGTTGGTGTCCTTCCCTCCGGACGAGGCGACGCGACGCGACCGCCAGCGGGCGCAGAGGTTCGGTGTTCGGTTTGAGTCTAACAGTGCGGTGTCCAGTGGAGTGTCCAGTCCAGTCGGTGTCCGTGCGCTTTTCGCTCTTGGGATGCCTTAGCTGCAGCGCGATGGATGTTACCGATGTTGCCGGCGGCCGGCGGAGGACTCCGGGCGGCGCGAGGTGAGTGGCGCGTGGCGTGTCACCCTGGAGTCACTGGCGTGGGGAACGCCCCGCACGCCCCGGGAGTGCGAGAGAGACAGAGACACAGCGACGACGGCGCGGTTCGGGATGGGACCGGCAGGACCGGCGCGCCGCGGTGTCTTTCCTGGAAATGAAGAGAGGAGGACGGCGCGGGACATCCGGGAATCAATCCGCCAGTGTCTCCGTCGCGCCCCTTTAGCACGCCCCGCGAGTGCGACAAGGACAGCGCGACGAAACGACGACTCTCCGCAGTCAGTGCGCTGATCCGGCAGCAGCGGGAGGATCAGATCCTCTCTATCTGCAGGTGGCGATGGCCGGAGACCACTGGAGAGAAAGAAAGCTACTGTCGCCCTCTCTCTCTCGGAGGCTTGATGGTACCCCTGGCGGATAACCCCGGTGCGTGCAACTCTCCCTCTCTCCCCCCCTTCCCCTCCCCCTTTCCCGCATCACTCACTCGCTCACTCACACCTGACAGCAATTATTCTTTCCCTTCGACGCGCGGCGCAAATGCGGTGGCGGCAACGACAGCGAGAGAGAGAGAGAGAGAGAGAGAGAGAGAGAGAGAGAGAGAGAGAGAGAGAGAGAGAGAGAGAGAGAGAGAGAGAGTTTTTTAGTTTTTAAAATTATTTATTGGGGGGATTTTGTTTTTTTACAATTAGGGCCAGGACATGAGTTCAATTTTGTCACAAAATATGCATGCAGTATTATTGTTTTTTTTTTTAGTGTTTATGTTGTGCTGCAGTAGAGAGAGAGAGAGAGGCTGCTCGGGATCAGCCCACCTTTTCGCATCAGTTCGATTTCGAACAGTGCTCTCGTCTGTCAGTCGTCTCTCTCGCACTCATGGGCCTTCCCGCATTGGTGCGAGTGAGACAGCGACAAGGAGGCAGCCGGGCTCATTACCTGGGATCCTTGATCCGCATTCTGACTGCCTCTTTATGTCACGGATGCGCTGTCTCTCTCGCACGGTCGTCGCGTGCCGTAGGTGCGAGAGAGACGGAGCGCAGCCAGACGGCAGGCGATGCACCGCAACGAGGCGCTTGTCCCTGTCTCCGTCGCGCTCACGGGGCGTCCCGTACAGGTGCGAGAGAGACAGAGCGACGAGAACGACTCCGGCTGGCCGTCCCCGCGCCTACGCACAAGTTATCGCTGCAGCGGTCGCCTTCGGGTCGCCTTCGGACCGGCCGAGATCGCCGTCGTCGCGTTCTGAACGCCTCCGCGCGCGCCGCGCACCGCCCTCGAACCGCCGCGCACTGCGCTCTCGGTCACCTGCAGATCGCACGCACAGCCGCACACACACACACACACGCACACACACACACGCACGCGCCTCCTCCACGGGCGCCAGTCCAGCATCGCGCAGGCGCGCGTGCAGTTTAGCCGTCGCTGAACGCGACCAGGTCGCCGCGGACGCCGCCGGGGGCATCCATGTGAATTACTTCACATGAGAGAGAGAGAGACAGACGGAGGGAGAGAGAGATTACCACCGGTACTCCAGTCTCTGCTTAGGAGACGGGGAAGGGGGACAGATTTACCTCACGAACTTCATGAATAGAGTTCCAGGGGGTGGGCAAAAGACAGGGGGGGGGGGGTAGTGGGCGACACCTTTCAGGCCTCATGGACGCCCCGCAGTGCAGTGGACAGGGGTGGACAGTGGGCCTCGCTGTCACATCGCCGGTGTATTAGGGTCAGTCGCTCTGTCTCTCTCGCACCCTCGCGGGACGGCCCGGGAGTGCGACAGAGACAGAGCTAGCGATCCCTGCGCAGTCTGGTGTGGCAGAGACGAGGTTAGGCCGCGCAGACGACACTTTAAAACCTTAAACTATTTAAAAGTCGAACGAAAATCTAGTCTCCAGTCTCTGCTCGTGGATAGACCAGAGCGACGGCGTCCGAATTAAGCTTCTAATTAGCTTCGCTGGCAGCACTGCGCTTTCGGGTGCAGCCCCAACCTCCACGTGCATGCTAATGCCAAACGCCGTCAGCGGCAGTGGCGTTTGGGCGGACAGCTCTGTCTCTGTCGCACTCGCGGGGCGTTGCGGAGGGGTGCGAGAGAGACAGCGCGACGCGACGGTACGCGAGGGCACCGGTCCCTGGGGCTTCCGGGGACCCTATGCGGACGCGGGGAGGAAATCCTTACTTAGAGCCCTGCTTGGCGTCCTGCTGGGCGTCCTGTGTGAACTGTTTGGGAAGCGGCGCCCCGCACAGTGGGCCAGAAGACCGGTGGAGGCGGACAAAAGCCCAGACGCGTTTTGAGCTCCAGAGTCGCTAAGCAGGCCTCGAACCGAGCGTGTGATCCCACCACTGGATTTCTCGTTCGGAGAGCAGTCCATTGGTGGGGTCACACGTTCGGTTCGAGTCCCACTTAGCGACTCTGGAGCTCAAAACGCGTCCAGAGTTTAGTCCGCCTCCACCGGTCTTCTGGCCCACTGTGTCTCCTCGCCCCGCGGACGGATTGACATTGTTCTGGGGCAGAAGCAGCGCGTGGAAGCTCCCAATGCCATGTCGGCCGCGTTACGCTGATGGACGTCACCGCAGCGGGGCGGGGTGGGGCGGGGCGGGGCGGGGCGGGGCACGTGCACTCCGTCTCACACAACAGTAGAGCGCCCCGCCGTGAGAAAAGCCCTTGGGAAGACAAGACGTCCGCGTCTTCCTCTGCTCCCCGAATGGCCCGAATGGGAGCAGTGCATCCATGAGCGTTCCCGCCCCGCCTTGACTCCGCCGTCCCGAAAAGCTGAAAGGCCACGAGGGCGCTAATGCTGCAGGCGGGGACTGTGGACCGGCTCGGGGTTCGAATACCATCCTTTCCTTGCTTTGTCGAGTGCTCGGATAAAGAAGCACTGTGGAAAGACTGGGCCGGCGGTATGTGCGTCGATTATGACAAGTTTCCTTTTCCAGCCAGTGTGGCTGCGGTCCGCTCCGTCGTCTTCGTCGCTCGCGAGCCTTGTGTTTTGGGAGGGAGAGAGAGGCAAGTCGCTTCGGAATCGGCCCACGGCAGGGTAATCGGGTGGGACAGACGAGTCGAAATGGCATCAGGGTCGCGCGGGTATCCATCTGCGGTCGTGTGGCGGCTAGCCCGCCTGGCCCTGCCCTGCCCTGCCCTGCCCGCTCCGGCCGGGGCGACAGGTGCGGTGAGGTGTGTCAGGTGGCGGAGGGGGAGGGGGGGTGCCCCCACGGGACCACCTGGTGGTCATGTACCCTCGCGTTTTGTTTCCCAGTGACGCAACTCTAATAATCGTGGCCCTGCATGCTCGTTCGCGCCGCACTCCGGCCGACTCCAGGTTTGGCTTGCCAGCCGCACATTGCCCGGACGCGTTTTGAGCTCCAGAGTCGCTAAATGGGACTCGAACCGAACGTGTGACCCCACCAATGGATTGCTCTCCGAACGAGGAATCCATTGGTGGGGTCACACGTTCGGTTTAAGTCCCATTTAGCGACTCGGAGCTCAAAACGCGTCAGGACTTTTGGCCGCCTCCACCGGTCTTCTGGCCCACTGTGGAACCTCGCAACCCGCATCGCCGCGGGTGGGTGCACTGTGCACCTCCTCGCGCCACTCGCGGGGTCGCCTCGTCCGCTCCACGCGCGCGGCTTGGCGGCTCCGGGTGCAACGCCCTGGGCCCTTGCTGCCTGCACTGTGCCTGCACTGCTAGCAGCTCGTCGAAGCCTCCTTGGTCGCTCCGTCTCTCTCGCACCCCTGCGCGACGCCCCGCGAGTGCGAGAGAGACGGAGCGACGAAAAGCACTGGCGTTGCCTTGCCTGCCTTGCCTGCAGGCGCCACTCCTTTGTTTTAGCAGACGACAGCCGGTTGACGCGGCGAGGCCCGGACGCAGCGTTTCCGTGTTTGCCCGACTATCAGTGGGGCATCGCACACACGCACACACACACGCGCACGCACACCAACACACACGCACGCACACTGTTGTGGCATATTGAAATATTATCCTCTCGGCGGCTCCCGAAAAGAAATTATGCGATAGGGCGATACGGCCTGCAGGCCTGCAGGCGGATTCCGAAGGGGTCCGTCCCTCTCGCACCTACACTGAGTGTGGGAGAAAGGGAGAGAGAGAGACCTTCGGCTGGACTGGAGCGTCTCCCCTGCCCAGGGTGTGGGAGCTTCCTCCCCCGATGTTGGCTGTGATGCCAACCCCTACACTTCCGGTTATGCTGTCTGTCTGTCTGTCTGTCTGTCTGCCTGCCTGCCTGTCTGTCTGTCTGTCTGTCTGTCAGCCTGTCTGTCTGTCTGTCTGTCTGTCTGCCTGCCTGTCTGTCTGTCTGTCTGTCTGTCTGTCCCTGCCTGTCCGTCTGTCTGTCTGTCTGTCTGTCTGTCTGTCTCTGTCTGTCTGTCTGTCTGTCTGTCTGTCTGTCTGTCTGTCTGTCCGTCCGCCTGTCGCCGAATGCAGGCGCTGCGTTTTGTGAAGCGAGCCGGTCGGCCCGAGGAAGAGCATTGGAAGAGCGGCGTGGAGAGAAAAAGGGGCGAAACAATGAAAGGGCCCAAAGTACAAAAGCTGGTGCCCCGGGGCCCTTCGCTTGCTTCGCTTGCCATTGGCAGGCAGGGCCGCCAGGGCCGCCAGGGCCGCACGCAAAGGACTAAAAGGACTGCAGGCGGAAGGTGGAAGGTGCAGACGGGGACCGCCCACAAACCGCCTCACTGTGGGTTTGCCAGAAGACCGGCGCAGGCGGACAAAACTCCAAACGCGTTTTGAGCTCCAGAGTCGCTAAATGGGACTCGAACCGAGCGAGTGACCCCACCAATGGATTGCTCTCCGAACGAGGAATCCATTGGTGGGGTCACACGTTCGGTTTGAGGCCTGTTTAGCGACTCTGGATCTCGAAGCGCGTCCGGGAGTTTGGCCGCCTGCGCCGGTCTTCTGGCCCACTGTGCGGCCGGGACGCGCGGCGGCGGCGCCGTTCCCCATTTGGGTCTTGCATATTCACCGGAACGACCCGGACTAACGGCAGCCCTCGGCATTTAGAGTCGAAATCATTGTTTTGTTGTTTTGCGTGAGAACGGCGTTTTTCATATCGCCGTGTAGAACGATTCCGTCTCTCCGCGGCGCGCCCCACGAGTGCGAGAGAGACAGAGCGGACAGAAGCGCTGATTTCAGGTTTCACGGTCGTGTCTATCGTCCGAGGGATCGTCAGGATCGCCCCGCCGATTGCCACGCCACTGGAAGGGCCGAAGAGACCCGAAGGGACCCGAAGGGACGCACCGCGTGGCACTGGAAGCTCGGAACCCATTTTCACAGCCAAGAAATTCTTTGTCCAGGCGCACTTCCATAACTTTCAAAAAATTTCGCGCAGTCTGCAGTGGAGATTGTTTTTGCAGTGTGGACATTAGCAGTCGGCTTGCACCTTTCACCGTGCAGCTCGCGCCACGCCGCGCCACGCCGCCAGTGAGGCTGCCCTTGAGTTGACAATGAGCGGCTTGGCTGCACCTGCAGCTGGGCAGCTGCAGCAGACCGATTCCGAGAGTCGTCGCTCTGTCTCTCTCGCACTCGAGGGGCGTCCCGCCAGTCTACGCCAGTCTGGTGCACTGGCTGCAGCGACGCGGCGCGCGCAGCTATCCGGCCGGCGTTTCCCTTCTTGCGGTGCTACACTGCTAGACTCGTTGCTGCCGGCTTGATTTTTATATAAACACTCATCTTGGCTTGTGCCACTTTTTATTCATTATTTGGCTTCTCCAGTTGCCGCCAAAATACACTGTCTGTGCTGCTTTCGCCCGGCTCCACATTTTAATCTGTTATCTGTTTATCATTTTTCGGCGGTTGGGCCTCACCTTTCGCCTACGTCTCACACTCTAGCTCGGATCTAATTTTTTGTTTGACTTTTTTCTTTTGACCCGCACGTACTACTACGTTTTTGGTTTTGTTTTTCTACCCTACCGCTGCACCTCGTCGCGACGTGGCGGGGCGGGCGGGGCGGGGCGGGGCGGGCGGGCGGGACGGGGCGGGGCGGGACGGGGCGGGGCGGACGGGGCGGGGCGGGGCGTGGCGGGGCGGGGCGGCCCGAGGTGTGCGTGCGATATCATGTCGCGGCTGGGCGGCCACGCCCAGAGAGTCGTGCGGACAGCGCCCTGTCTGCCTGCCTGGCTGGCCGCCTGCCGGACAGGCAGAGTGGCCAACCACCCCGCGGCGCTTTCCCGCGGGCCCCGTTTTTTGGACGCGGTTCTGTTGGCACGAGTGCGTTGCGACCCGCCGCGTCCCGCGACACGCGTGCTGCGTATAGTTTCCTAATGCCCGCCTCGTCCTGCGGGCCGCCCAGGCCGCCCCGTTCGTTCCGCGCGGAAGTTTTCCCCGCCAAAATGCGTGTCCAGCCCAGTCGGAGAAACCGCGCCGGGGACGCACCACAGTGGGCCAGAAGACCGGTGCAGGCGGCCGAAACTCCAGACGCGTTTTGAGCTCCAGAGTCGCTAAATGGGACTCGAACCGAACGTGTGACCCCACCAATGGATTGCTCTCCGAACGAGGAATCCATTGGTGGGGTCACACGTTCGATTCGAATCCCATTGGGCGACTCTGGTTCCCGGTGTAGCGGGTCGCTCCGATACTCGACGCAACGGTCGGGCCCGGCGAAAATATCGCAACTATCGGTTGTCGCGAAAGCAATTAATATTTGGAGCGGGACCGACCGGTGGTTCCTGGGGCACTACACTGTGCACAGCGGCCCGGCTGGACACGCTGGACACGCGCGTCGTCGCGCGGGGACCGGGTTAGGTCGGCTCCTGTTACGAAACCAGAGGGACCTGTTTTGTTTAGACCGTCTGGCAGGACTCGCCGGTCGAGGCACTGAGGACCTGGGGGCAACGCTCACATAGCCGGCTGGAGTCTGTGGCCTGGCCTGGAGCCTGGCCTGGAGCCTGGCCTGGAGCCTGGCCTGGAGCCTGGGGCCTGGGGCTGCTGAGGTGCGGACAAGAGGTTGCTGACATTTCGGGTGGAACCGGCAAGGAGACAGGCCCCGGGTGTTCAGCTGTTACAAATTGACCGGTTGGGTGGGACCCTGCTGTTGATTATTTGAGACACACTCAAAAATAAAATCTGCTAATTTATTTAAACAGTCGGGGTTTGGTCTTTTGTGTGTTCAAGGCCAATTAGCATCATTTAGGAGAGAAAATGGCTCACTGTCGGGACGGTCCGAAGCTTCCGAAGAACGTCAGGCGTGCCCACAACGGCCATTGTCGATTGTGGGTTCGCGTTTCAGAGTGTGGCGACCACTCCGGTCGATCCAAGTCCACTCCCGATATCCTGGAAGGCCTGGAAGGCAGAACGGTGCCACTCGTCTTTCCTAGGAAGAAGCTGAGAGCCTCGCTCTGTCTGCCCCAAAGCCTGCATCGGCGTAATCTGCCTCGATGATTTTCGGTCTGTCATCCTCCCTCCTTCTCTCTCTCCTCTCTCCCTCTCTCTCTCTCTCTCTCGCTCTGGAGATGCGTCCATTCGTCGTGGACGTCGCGGCGCCGGCGAGATGCTGCAGCATTGACACCAATCCAGTCCGCGTGCCGCGGTTCGTCGCTCTGTCTCTCTCGCACTCGTGGGCGGCGCCCTAGTGGTGCGAGAGAGAGAGAGAGAGAGAGAGAGAGAGAGAGAGAGAGAGAGAGAGAGAGAGAGAGAGAGAGAGAGAGAGAGAGAGAGAGAGAGAGCTACTCTCAGTGTACTGACTCGCGGTGTACGGACACCACCTGTCCGTCCTAGCCTGTGCCATTCCGGCCTGGCTGCCCGGCTCGGGAAAAAAAGACCCGTCATGGCGCAGCGAACGCAGCAGCAACGCAGCGTTCTGAGTCGACTATGTTTTTTGTCGAGGAGGACCAAAAAAAATGGCGCCGCAGCAACGACATAATGTTATCGTTATCAAACGACTTCACCCGCAAGTGCGGGCGCCAAACTTTTCGGTTTCCCGCACAGAAAAATTCAAGTTATTGTTGTTGTTTTTTTTTTCTCTTTCGTGCCGGTCGTGCTTGCCGCCTCGCTCTTATCCGCGTCCTGAAATCGCCAAGGAGAGCATGGACTGGCACGATGCTAGCGGTCCTTCTATCGGGGTCCTTTTGAGCGATCACCAGCACCACTCCGTTCGGCGTCATAGTTACTCGGTAGGGCTTTCCTGCCCGCACTTTCACTTCGAAAAGTCAGCGCCAGAGGTGTGCCGCCCCGCCACGCCCCGCCACGCCCCACCACGCCCCCCCACGCCCGAATACTGCAGGCTGGAACCTTATTAGGATTGCGATTCGATTATTATTGGCAGAACGGGGTGCCCTGCTTTGCCCCTTCCCCCCTCCTCCTGTTTCCGACCGCAGTGAGGCTGTCCCGACGGACCGCGAACCACGTTAGGAAGGCCCCGTCTGTCTGTCTGTCTGTCTGTCTGTCTGTCTGTCTGTCTGGCCAATATCTGGCCGCAGGATAAGAATGGAGGCCACTGGGAGGGCAGAAGGCTGTGTCACGGTCGGACAGTGGGTCCTCTCCTCGTTGTTGTTGTTGTTGTTGTTGAATTAGCTTTTTTTTGTGTTTGTTATTTTGGCAAAATCATGCCCATGACCGTTATGGCGAAGACCCTGTTCGAGCCAGATGACGCACAGTTTGGCCAACTTCCAGTGTATAAATGCAAACAAACACCGTTCTGCTCCACTGCACGCGAGCGTAGTTGGTATTTAAATTTAAATTGTGGTAACGGTATGTGTGTCCTGCAGCCATGCACTGCCATGTGTGCTCTCCAGTCCCTTCCTCGACAGACTGTCTCTCTCTCTCTCTCTCTCTCCTCTCTCTCTCTCTCTCCGCCCTCGTGGGGCCTCTCACCTGGGTGTGAGAGAGACTGAGCACGAATCAGCCTGCAGGTGTCGGCGGCAGTCACGTCTAGAGTTGCTCGTTACACAGAAGGACGCGCCACTCTCGTTGTTTTTGTTGTTGTTTTTTATTTTTTTGCGTCTTTTTTTTCTTCTCTCTGTCGCCTCCTCCTCGTCTTTCCTTATTGGCTGAGCGATAGCGAAGCCCATGCCGTGTTTGGGCGCACCAAAAAGTGACTGGTCGTGAGTCTGTCTGTCCGTCTGTGAGTCTGTAGCGTACACGCTCACGTTTCTCAGCAACTACAACACCAATTTTTCCCAAATTTCGCATTGAACATCTCCAAAGTGTCCCACAGGGGGAGTTTATCTTAGATCAACAATTATCATCGTTTGAAATATTCAAAACATCGTTTTGAACTAGGTTATTAGCGTTGTTTGGTTGGTAGCAGTGTGTGGCTTACCAATTTCTCATACCGGCTGCCGCGCTTCCAAGCCGTCTGCAAGACAGGACGGTACTTATGCAAATAAACAAACTGAAGAGCAAAGGGGCTCTCAAATAGGTTCTGAGTTAGTTTTTTAACATTCTAGAATGTTTAAAAACCCTTCCGGAGTGTCAACAGAGGAAAATACAAAAACTGAAAGTGAGAATGGTTTGCGTGTTTCGTGCCCCTCTCCCTCCTCCCCCGTCACAGGGGAATCTTCCTTCAGGTCAGTGCACTGTGAGTGTAGTTGTGGACTGAAAATAGAATGTTTTCTTTGCCTGTTACTTTGTGTGTATAAACTGATTTTATTTTCTCTGATACCATCCTTATTTTTAAATTTATTTTTAAATTTCATAGAAAATCAAATTAGGTGAATGCATGAATAACTTCTGTTGAAATTAGAAGACAAGTTACATGTCTTTGTTTGACTCGGGAAATGACATCCTATTTTAATGCTGCAACCTAACATAAATATTCTTGTACTAGCATCTATTGATTAAAAAAATCCACATATGGATGTGTATTTTTAATGCTAATAAATTTTGAATTGATATTGGATTCAATGAGACGATTCAGATTGTGAGCGGTGAGTGACTTGGTAATTGGATTTAATGAGACGATTCTTTTCACTTCACCAAGTTTGTGTCCGATAACTGGAACTTAGTATTGGTAATAGTTTAAATGTGGCTCTCCGAACAAAAGCCCAATGCCTAATGTTAATCCTGTACTGTCATCTTTTACTCCAAAGATAAACTATACCACAAGACATGAATAAGATAATGGCGTATTGAGCAAAAAGTGGCCTCGGCATTGGACTTCATGAGACAATTCACTGAATTTGACAAAACTTGGTCTCCGTCTAATGCTTCAGATCAGCCTGCCCTAAACTGATTCACTTAATAAAAACCCATGATTATATTCCAGTCTATATTGTTTAATTCACTGGTTTAAAATGAAAGAATGACAAAAGGCTACTCAAATATAACTAATAAATTAGTAAATTCATTAGTTTGAAGAAACAGATATATCGAGTAGTGACTCAAGCAGACGATTAGCCAATTAAGCGATTCAATGGAATGTTACTCGACTGAGGAATCGCATTGGTTTCGCATTAGGGTGACGACATGGGGTGATCCATGAACCCAGACCCATACTCTATCCGTTATTAATCAATTCAATATCAATATTTTTCAATTGAATCTCACATTAATTCTTGCAGTTTTTGGAGTGCCAATCATGAAAATCACTTTCATTTCTACTCCAGACTTATAGTTTCATCTCAAATTAGCTCATTTTTGACCAAACTTTTCAGGTCGAGTTTTATATTGTTTCCTGCAGTCTTGGGTGTGCTGAACTCAAAAATGACTTCCAAATTTTTCCCAGATTCACACTTTACCTAATTCTGACCAATTTTGACCAAAATTTTTGAGTTGAGTTTGATGTTGATCTCAGTAGTTTTTTGTGTCCTGATAACGAAAATCACTTCCATTTCGACTCCAGACTTATATTTTCATCCCAAATTAGGTCATTTTGGACCAAAATTTTCAAGTCGAGTTTTATATTGTTTCCTGCAGTTTCTGGTGTGCTGAACTCAAAAATGACTTCCAAATTTTTCCCAGACTCGCGCTTTACCCAATTTTGACCAAATTTGGACCAAAATTTTTTAATTGAGTTTGATGTTGATCTCAGTAGTTTTTTGTGTCCTGATAACGAAAATCACTTCCATTTCGACTCCAGACTTATATTTTCATCCCAAAATTTGGTCATTTTGGACCAAAATCTTCAAGTCGAGTTTTATATTGTTTCCTGCAGTTTTTTGGGGTGCTGAACTCAAAAAAGACTTCCAAATTTTTCCCAGACTCACGCTTTACCTAATTTTGACCAAATTTGGACCAAAATTTTTGAATCGAGTTTGACGTTGATCCTAACAGCTTTTTGCGTGCTGAAAACGAAAATCACTTCCATTTATACCCGAGACCTACATTTCACTCAGAGCCCATAAGTTGCTCATTTCGTCCAGTTAAGCAAAGTCCGAAGTGCAGAAACTAATTCGCATCGCTCAGCCACACTACGCGCCCACAGTAAACGGCGCGTACCCCTAGTTTTTCTGCGCGCCTTTTATGGGATAAACGAGCAATTAAAAAGGCGAATCGATGATGGAGTGCAAGAAGAGAGCACGCGTGCCGTACTGAAAGCGCGAACTGCACAGTGGGCCAGAAGACCGGTGGATGCGGCCGAAACTCTAGACGCGTTTTGAGCTCCAGAGTCGCTAAGCAGGACTCGAACGGAGCGTGTGACCCCACCAATGGTTTCCTCGTTTGGAGAGCAATCGATTGGTGGGGTCACACGCTCGGTTCGAGTCCCATTCAGCGACTCTGGAGCTCAAAACGCGTCTAGAATTTTGGCTGCTCCGCACGCTAATCAACATTTGGCTGCCGCTCCACTCCGCGGCTCCGCGGCTCCGCGGCCGCAGCTTCGCGGTCAGCGTGATGAAGTACGCCGAAGCGGCCGACTCGAGTGTCACGCCGCGCCACGGACGTGCCGCCGAACCCGATACTCTGTCTCTCTCGCACCCTTGCGGCCCGGCCCGTGAGTGCGAGAGAGACAGAGCGACGAAAGCAGTGTACCGGTGGGCGTCTGGGCGACTCAAAGTGGAGCGTGTTTGCTGAAAACGCGCCGCCATCGCCGTCTCGCGCGCGCGCGACTTTGAAACGCGCTCTGTCTCTCTCGCACTCACTACGCCAGGCCGTCGCGGTGCGAGAGAGACGGACTGGCCGCTGCAACCCGATAGTCCGCGAGCGTCAACGCGGTGCGTGTCGGCGCGTCCTCCACGCGGGCACCCTTCCTGCTAATTGGAAGAATGGAGAGAGAGAGAGAGAGAGAGGGAGAGAGAGACAGACAGACAGAGTCCACTGCGCTTCTTTCATGTGCCTACACTGGACGCGATGAAAATAGGCGTCTGCGAACCGCGCTTGCTGTATCTCTGGAGATCTGCACGCGGATTCGGATCGCTAATTTTGAAGCGGTTCTATAAAAAATTCGCGACCACTTTGTCGCCGGCACTGCCAAGAAAGTCGTCTGGACAGACTGTCGAGGTTTTGTCATAAAATCACTGCTGAAAAGTTTGGAAGCTTCGTGAAAATCCGAGAAAAATTCAGTTGGTTTTGGCTTTGCTAAAATCACAATTTTCTGAATGTCTGGTAGTGAGGAGGAGGAGCGCGATTTGTACAAAACGGCGTCCGTTTCAGGGCATGTGAGCGCGACCCAGTGACATTCCGGCCGGGCTTCGTTTCGAAATGCCCCGCGAGCTGCATACGCGACAAGCGCGACAAGCACCCGTTTTATCTTGAGAGAG
Source organism: Thrips palmi (assembly GCF_012932325.1). Classification (NCBI taxonomy): domain Eukaryota; kingdom Metazoa; phylum Arthropoda; class Insecta; order Thysanoptera; family Thripidae; genus Thrips; species Thrips palmi. Next base: position 20,641,170 of record NW_023144627.1, on the reverse strand, counting down.
AGAGAGAGAGAGAGAGGGTGTAAGAGAGGGAGAGAGAGAGAGAGAGAGAGAGAGAGAGAGAGAGAAGAGAGAGAGAGAGAGAGAGAGAGAGAGAGAGAGAGAGAGAGAGAGAGAGAGAGAGAGGTGAGATGGGCACGTGGAGCCCGATGGACTACATCCGTGTAGCACACGCTCCTCGTCGTGTACCAGACGAGTCGCGGACTGGTTTCGACAGTGACAGGAGTCTATGTAGCTTGACCCACCTCAAGATGACCTACCTATATATTAATTAATAAAAATATTAATATAAATATTAGAATATAAATATAGGAATATAAATAGGAGTAATATAAATATTACCAAAAAAAGTTGACCCACCCCAGAGTTGACCTACCCTATATTTTTGACTTGACCGACGAAGCGCGACGGCCTCGCGGCAGGGGAAGCGCGACAGTGTCGCGGCAGGGGAAGCGCGACAGTATCGCGGCAGGGGAAGCGCGACAGTGTCGCGGCAGGGGAAGCGCGACAGTATCGCGGCAGGGAAAGCGCGACAGTGTCGCGGCAAAGAAAGCGCGACAGTGTCGCGGCAGGGGAAGCGCGACAGTGTCGCGGCAGGGGAAGCGCGACGGCCTCGCGGCAGGGGAAGCGCGACAGTGTCGCGGCAGGGGAAGCGCGACAGTGTCGCGGCAGGGGAAGCGCGCCGGCCTCGCGGCAGGGGAAGCGCGACAGTGTCGCGGCAGGGGAAGCGCGACAGTGTCGCGGCAGGGAAAGCGCGACAGTGTCGCGGCAGGGGAAGCGCGACGGCCTCGCGGCAGGGGAAGCGCGACAGTGTCGCGGCAGGGGAAGCGCGACGGCCTCGCGGCAGGGTGGGCGCGACAGTGTCGCGGCAGGGGAAGCGCGACGGCCTCGCGGCAGGGGAAGCGCGACAGTGTCGCGGCAGGGGAAGCGCCAGCGTCAAACAGCGAGGCTGTGCCAGCGTCAAACAGCGAGGCTGTGCCAGCGTCAAACAGCGAGGCTGTGCCAGCGTCGAAAAGCGAGGCTGTAACAGCGTCAAACAGCGAGGCTGTAACAGCGTCAAACAGCGAGGCTGTGCCAGCCTCACACAGCGAGGCTGTGCCAGCGTCAAACAGCGAGGCTGTGCCAGCGTCAAACAGCGAGGCTGTGCCAGCGTCAAACAGCGAGGCTGTGCCAGCCTCACACAGCGAGGCTGTGCCAGCGTCAAACAGCGAGGCTGTGCCAGCAACAAACAGCGAGGCTGTGCCAGCGTCAAACAGCGAGGCTGTGCCAGCGTCAAACAGCGAGGCTGTGCCAGCGTCAAACAGCGAGGCTGTGCCAGCCTCACACAGCGAGGCTGTGCCAGGGTCACACATCGAGGCTGTGCCAGCGTCAAACAGCGGGGCTGTGCCAGCCTCACACAGCGAGGCTGTGCCAGCGTCAAACAGCGACGCTGTGCCAGCCTCACACAGCGAGGCTGTGCCAGCGTCAAACAGCGAGGCTGTGCCAGCGTCAAACAGCGAGGCTGTGCCACCCTCACACAGCGAGGCTGTGCCAGCGTCAAACAGCGAGGCTGTGCCAGCCTCACACAGCGAGGCTGTGCCAGCGTAAAACAGCGAGGCTGTGCCACCCTCAAACAGCGAGGCTGTGCCAGCGTAAAACCGAGGCTGTGCCAGCCTCACCAGCGAGGCTTGCCAGCGTAAACCCCAGCGAGGCTGTGCCAGCGTAAAAACGCGAGGCTGTGCCAGCCTCACACAGCGAGGCTGTGCCACCCTCACACAGCGAGGCTGTGCCAGCGTCAAACAGCGAGGCTGTGCCAGCGTCAAACAGCGAGGCTGTGCCAGCTAAAACAGCGAGGCTGTGCCACCCTCAACAGCGAGGCTGTGCCAGCCTCACAAAGCGAGGCTGGCCAGCGTAAAACAGCGACTGCCCAGCGTCAAACAGCGAGGCTGTGCCGGTCAAACGGCGAGGCTGTGCCAGCCTCCCCACAGCGGGGGGGGCTGTGCCAGCGTAAAACAGCGAGGCTGTGCCAGCGTCAAACAGCGAGGCTGTGCCAGCGTCAAACAGCGAGGCTTTTCCAGGTCAAACAGCGAGGCTGTGCCAGCCTCACACAGCGAGGCTGTGCCAGCCTCACACAGCGAGGCTGTGCCACCCTCACACAGCGAGGCTGTGCCGGGTAAAACAGCGAGGCTGTGCCAGCCTCACACAGCGAGGCTGTGCCACCCTCAAACAGCGAGGCTGTGCCAGCTCAAACAGCGAGGCTGTGCCAGCGTCAAACAGCGAGGCGTGCCAGCCTCAAAACAGCGAGGCTGTGCCAGCGTCAAACAGCGAGGCTGTGCCACCCTCAAACAGCGAGGCTGTGCCACCCTCAAACAGCGAGGCTGTGCCACCCTAAAACAGCGAGGCTGTGCCAGCCTCACACAGCGAGGCTGTGCCAGGTCAAACAGCGAGGCTGTGCCACCCTCAAACAGCGAGGCTGTGCCAGCGTCAAACAGCGGGGCTGTGCCAGCTCAAACAGCGAGGCTGTGCCACCCTCAAACGGGCGAGGCTGTGCCAGTCAAAAGCGAGGCTGTCCCCGCGTCAAACAGCGAGGCTGTGCCAGCGTCAACAGCGAGGCTGTGCCGGGTCAAACGGCGAGGCTGTGCCACCTCACACAGCGAGGCTGTGCCACCCTCAAACAGCGAGGCTGTGCCAGCGTCAAACAGCGAGGCTGTGCCAGCGTCAAACAGCGAGGCTGTGCCAGCGTCAAACAGCGAGGCTGTGCCACCCTCAAACAGCGAGGCTGTGCCAGCTCACACAGCGGGGCTGTGCCAGCGTCAAACAGCGAGGCTGTGCCAGGTCAAACAGCGAGGCTGTCCCGGGTAAAACCGCGAGGCTGTGCCAGCCTCACACAGCGAGGCTGTGCCACCTCAAACAGCGAGGCTGGGCCAGCGTCAAACAGCGAGGCTTGCCAGCGTCAAACAGCGAGGCTGTCCAGCCTCACACAGCGAGGCTGTGCCAGCGTCAAACAGCGAGGCTGTCCCAGCGTCAAACAGCGAGGCTGTGCCAGCGTAAAACAGCGAGGCTGTGCCAGCGTCTAACAGCGGGGCTGTGCCAGCGTCAAACAGCGAGGCTGTGCCAGGTCAAACAGCGAGGCTGTGCCAGCGTAAAACCAGCGAGGCTGTGCCAGGTCAAACAGCGAGGCTGTGCCAGCCTCACACAGCGAGGCTGTGCCAGCCACACACAGCGAGGCTGTGCCAGCCTCAACAGCGAGGCTGTGCCAGCCTCACACAGCGAGGCTGTGCCAGCTCAAACAGCGAGGCTGTGCCAGCGTCAAACAGCGAGGCTGTGCCAGCGTAAAACAGCGAGGCTGTGCCGCGTCAAACAGCGAGGCTGTGCCAGCGTAAAAACAGCGAGGCTGTGCCAGCGTCAACAGCGAGGCTGTGCCAGCGTAAAAACGCGAGGCTGTGCCAGCCCCTTCCCACAAAGCGAGGCTGTGCCAGCGTCAACAGGGAGGCTGTGCCAGCGTAAAACAGCGAGGCTGTGCCAGAGCCCAAACAGCGAGGCTGTGCCAGCCTAAACACAGCGAGGCTGTGCCACCCTCACACAGCGAGGCTGTGCCAGCCTCACACAGCGAGGCTGTGCCAGCCTCACACAGCGAGGCTGTGCCAGCGTCAAACAGCGAGGCTGTGCCAGCGTCAAACAGCGAGGCTGTGCCGCGTCAAACAGCGAGGCTGTGCCAGCCCCCACACAGCGAGGCTGTGCCAGCCTCACACAGCGAGGCTGTGCCAGCGTCAAACAGCGAGGCTGTGCCAGCGTCAAACAGCGAGGCTGTGCCACCCTCACACAGCGAGGCTGTGCCAGCCTCACACAGCGAGGCTGTGCCAGCTCACACAGCGAGGCTGTGCCAGAGTCAAACAGCGAGGCTGTGCCAGCCCACACAGCGAGGCTGTGCCAGCCTCACACAGCGAGGCTGTGCCAGCGTCAAACAGCGACTGTAAACCACCAGAAATTTATCTGTGAGACAAGCTCCTCGAAAAACCCAAATTTGTAAGCCGGATTAATGTCTTGTATCCCCCGAGGAAGTCGCAGTAAACACTTTTTAGACAAGACACTTTAACGGTAAAAGGTCGTATCTCTAATTTGTCTACTGAGTAGACTATTTTGTTTGCTGGGGGAGACAGTTGGGCGAGCGCTGCTGGAGCCACCTGGCGGACAGGCCCGAACCGCGCCCCCCCCTCTTTCCCCCCCCACCGTCGCCGCCGTTGGGGGCAAATTCGGCTCCCGCCGGGGGCCCCATCGGCTGCCCCCCCCCACCAGTGGTTTTGGGGGGGGCGGGGGTTCGGACGGGGGACTCGGGTCTATGCGGTGTGCGCAGCTTCTTCCTCCAAAAGTCTCGTAGTCTCGGGGTACGCACGCGCGCTCCGAAGCTGCAGAGTGCAGGTTCGCTACCTGTGTCCGGAAACACCTGAGCTCTATCAGGGGGGGAGGGAGTGGTAAGAGTTATCCCCTAAGTGTTTGAGGCCCCAAAGGGCGATACCAGCTCCCTAGTAATTTTTTTCTTTGAAGTCAATGGTGTTTACTGGAGTAGACACATTAGTCTCCTGGAGAGGGACGATTCTGCCCCCCCCACCGACCGAATCAGCCACTCCAGTAAAACCCAAAAATGTCTTCCGCCCGGGCCCCCCCCCACCCGCGCCCGGGGAATCGAGTAAACAGTTTGGAAATGCCCTTTTCCCCAAATAACCAATTTCTAGAAGGCAAATTGGGACTCGAGGAAACAACACGGTTTTCCCCCGAGTAGACAAAATTTTTTCTGGTGGTTTACCGTGCGAGGCTGTGCCAGCGTCAAACAGCGAGGCTGTGCCAGCCTCACACAGCGAGGCTGTGCCAGCGTCAAAAAAGCGAGGCTGTGCCAGCGTCAAAAAAGCGAGGCTGTGCCAGCGTCAAAACAGGGGAGGCTGTGCCAGCGTCTAACAGCGAGGCTGTGCCAGCGTCAAACAGCGAGGCTGTGCCAGCCTCACACAGCGAGGGTGGGGCCCGCGTCAAACAGCGAGGCTGTGCCAGCGTCAAACAGCGAGGCTGTGCCCCCCTCCACAGCGAGGCTGTGCCAGCGTCACACAGCGAGGGGTGTGCCAGCGTCAAACAGCGAGGCTGTGCCAGCCTCACACAGCGGGGGGCTGTGCCAGCCTCACACAGCGAGGCTGTGCCAGCCACACACAGCGAGGCTGTGCCAGCCACACACAGCGAGGCTGTGCAAGCCCACACAGCGAGGCTGTGCCCAGAGTCAAACAGCGAGGCTGTGCCAGCCTCACACAGGAGGCTGTGCCAGCGTCAAACAGCGAGGCTGTGCCATTTTTCAAACAGCGAGGCTGTGCCAAACGTCAAACAGCGAGGCTGTGCCAGAGTCAAACAGCGAGGCTGTGCCAGCCTCACACAGCGAGGCTGTGCCAGCCTCACACAGCGAGGCTGTGCCAGCCTCACTCAGCGAGGCTGTGCCAGCCTCACACAGCGAGGCTGTGCCAGCGTCAAACAGCGAGGCTGTGCCAGCGTCAAACAGCGAGGCTGTGCCAGCGTCAAACAGCGAGGCTGTGCCAGCCTCACACAGCGAGGCTGTGCCAGCCTCACAAAGCGAGGCTGTGCCAGCGTCAAACAGGGAGGCTGTGCCAGCGTCAAACAGCGAGGCTGTGCCAGAGTCAAACAGCGAGGCTGTGCCAGCCTCACACAGCGAGGCTGTGCCAGCCTCACACAGCGAGGCTGTGCCAGCGTCAAACAGCGAGGCTGTGCCAGCGTCAAACAGCGAGGCTGTGCCAGCGTCAAACAGCGAGGCTGTGCCAGCGTCAAACAGCGAGGCTGTGCCAGCCTCACACAGCGAGGCTGTGCCAGCCTCACACAGCGAGGCTGTGCCAGCGTCACACAGCGAGGCTGTGCCAGAGTCAAACAGCGAGGCTGTGCCAGCCTCACACAGCGAGGCTGTGCCAGCCTCACACAGCGAGGCTGTGCCAGCGTCAAACAGCGAGGCTGTGCCAGCGTCAAACAGCGAGGCTGTGCCAGCCTCACACAGCGAGGCTGTGCCAGCGTCAAACAGCGAGGCTGTGCCAGCGTCAAACAGCGAGGCTGTGCCAGCCTCACACAGCGAGGCTGTGCCAGCCTCACACAGCGAGGCTGTGCCACCCTCACACAGCGAGGCTGTGCCAGCCTCACACAGCGAGGCTGTGCCAGCGTCAAACAGCGAGGCTGTACCATTGTCAAACAGCGAGGCTGTGCCAGCGTCAAACAGCGAGGCTGTGCCAGAGTCAAACAGCGAGGCTGTGCCAGCCTCACACAGCGAGGCTGTGCCAGCCTCACACAGCGAGGCTGTGCCAGCCTCACTCAGCGAGGCTGTGCCAGCCTCACACAGCGAGGCTGTGCCAGCGTCAAACAGCGAGGCTGTGCCAGCGTCAAACAGCGAGGCTGTGCCAGCGTCAAACAGCGAGGCTGTGCCAGCCTCACACAGCGAGGCTTGCCAGCCTCACAAAGCGAGGCTGTGCCAGCGTCAAACAGGGAGGCTGTGCCAGCGTCAAACAGCGAGGCTGTGCCAGAGTCAAACAGCGAGGCTGTGCCAGCCTCAACAGCGAGGCTGTGCCAGCCTCACACAGCGAGGCTGTGCCAGCCTCACACAGCGAGGCTGTGCCAGCGTCAAACAGCGAGGCTGTGCCAGCGTCAAACAGCGAGGCTGTGCCAGCGTCAAACAGCGAGGCTGTGCCAGCCTCACACAGCGAGGCTGTGCCAGCCTCCACAGCGAGGCTGTGCCAGCGTACACAGCGAGGCTGTGCCAGAGTCAAACAGCGAGGCTGTGCCAGCCTCACACAGCGAGGCTGTGCCAGCCTCACACAGCGAGGCTGTGCCAGCGTCAAACAGCGAGGCTGTGCCAGCGTCAAACAGCGAGGCTGTGCCACCCTCACACAGCGAGGCTGTGCCAGCGTCAAACAGCGAGGCTGTGCCAGCGTCAAACAGCGAGGCTGTGCCAGCGTCAAACAGCGAGGCTGTGCCAGCGTCTAACAGCGAGGCTGTGCCAGCGTCAAACAGCGAGGCTGTGCCAGAGTCAAACAGCGAGGCTGTGCCAGCGTCAAACAGCGAGGCTGTGCCAGCGTCAAACAGCGAGGCTGTGCCAGAGTCAAACAGCGAGGCTGTGCCAGCCTCACACAGCGAGGCTGTGCCAGCCACACACAGCGAGGCTGTGCCAGCCTCACACAGCGAGGCTGTGCCAGCCTCACACAGCGAGGCTGTGCCAGCGTCAAACAGCGAGGCTGTGCCAGCGTCAAACAGCGAGGCTGTGCCAGCGTCAAACAGCGAGGCTGTGCCAGCGTCAAACAGCGAGGCTGTGCCAGCGTCAAACAGCGAGGCTGTGCCAGCGTCAAACAGCGAGGCTGTGCCAGCGTCAAACAGCGAGGCTGTGCCAGCCTCACAAAGCGAGGCTGTGCCAGCGTCAAACAGGGAGGCTGTGCCAGCGTCAAACAGCGAGGCTGTGCCAGAGTCAAACAGCGAGGCTGTGCCAGCTCACACAGCGAGGCTGTGCCAGCCTCACAAAGCGAGGCTGTGCCAGCCTCACACAGCGAGGCTGTGCCAGCCTCACACAGCGAGGCTGTGCCAGCCTCACACAGCGAGGCTGTGCCAGCGTCAAACAGCGAGGCTGTGCCAGCCTCACACAGCGAGGCTGTGCCAGCGTCAAACAGCGAGGCTGTGCCAGCGTCAAACAGCGAGGCTGTGCCAGCGTCAAACAGCGAGGCTGTGCCAGCGTCTAACAGCGAGGCTGTGCCAGCGTCAAACAGCGAGGCTGTGCCAGAGTCAAACAGCGAGGCTGTGCCAGCGTCAAACAGCGAGGCTGTGCCAGCGTCAAACAGCGAGGCTGTGCCAGCGTCAAACAGCGAGGCTGTGCCAGAGTCAAACAGCGAGGCTGTGCCAGCCTCACACAGCGAGGCTGTGCCAGCGTCAAACAGCGAGGCTGTGCCAGCGTCAAACAGCGAGGCTGTGCCAGCCTCACACAGCGAGGCTGTGCCAGCGTCAAACAGCGAGGCTGTGCCAGCCTCACACAGCGAGGCTGTGCCAGCCTCACACAGCGAGGCTGTGCCAGCCACACACAGCGAGGCTGTGCCAGCCTCACACAGCGAGGCTGTGCCAGAGTCAAACAGCGAGGCTGTGCCAGCCTCACACAGCGAGGCTGTGCCAGCGTCAAACAGCGAGGCTGTGCCATTGTCAAACAGCGAGGCTGTGCCAGCGTCAAACAGCGAGGCTGTGCCAGAGTCAAACAGCGAGGCTGTGCCAGCCTCACACAGCGAGGCTGTGCCAGCCTCACACAGCGAGGCTGTGCCAGCCTCACTCAGCGAGGCTGTGCCAGCCTCACACAGCGAGGCTGTGCCAGCGTCAAACAGCGAGGCTGTGCCAGCGTCAAACAGCGAGGCTGTGCCAGCCTCACACAGCGAGGCTGTGCCAGCCTCACAAAGCGAGGCTGTGCCAGCGTCAAAAAAGGAGGCTGTGCCAGCGTCAAACAGCGAGGCTGTTCCAGAGTCAAACAGCGAGGCTGTGCCAGCCTCACACAGCGAGGCTGTGCCAGCCTCACACAGCGAGGCTGTGCCAGCGTCAAACAGCGAGGCTGTGCCAGCGTCAAACAGCGAGGCTGTGCCAGCGTCAAACAGCGAGGCTGTGCCAGCGTCAAACAGCGAGGCTGTGCCAGCCTCACACAGCGAGGCTGTGCCAGCCTCACACAGCGAGGCTGTGCCAGCCTCACACAGCGAGGCTGTGCCAGAGTCAAACAGCGAGGCTGTGCCAGCCTCACACAGCGAGGCTGTGCCAGCCTCACACAGCGAGGCTGTGCCAGCGTCAAACAGCGAGGCTGTGCCAGCGTCAAACAGCGAGGCTGTGCCAGCCTCACACAGCGAGGCTGTGCCAGCGTCAAACAGCGAGGCTGTGCCAGCGTCAAACAGCGAGGCTGTGCCAGCCTCACACAGCGAGGCTGTGCCAGCCTCACACAGCGAGGCTGTGCCAGCCTCACACAGCGAGGCTGTGCCAGCGTCAAACAGCGAGGCTGTGCCAGCGTCAAACAGCGAGGCTGTGCCAGCGTCAAACAGCGAGGCTGTGCCAGCCTCACAAAGCGAGGCTGTGCCAGCGTCAAACAGGGAGGCTGTGCCAGCGTCAAACAGCGAGGCTGTGCCAGAGTCAAACAGCGAGGCTGTGCCAGCCTCACACAGCGAGGCTGTGCCAGCCTCACACAGCGAGGCTGTGCCAGCCTCACACAGCGAGGCTGTGCCAGCGTCAAACAGCGAGGCTGTGCCAGCGTCAAACAGCGAGGCTGTGCCAGCGTCAACAGCGAGGCTGTGCCAGCCTCACACAGCGAGGCTGTGCCAGCCTCACACAGCGAGGCTGTGCCAGCGTCAAACAGCGAGGCTGTGCCAGCGTCAAACAGCGAGGCTGTGCCAGCCTCACACAGCGAGGCTGTGCCAGCGTCAAACAGCGAGGCTGTGCCAGCCTCACACAGCGAGGCTGTGCCTGCCTCACACAGCGAGGCTGTGCCAGCGTCACACAGCGAGGCTGTGCCAGAGTCAAACAGCGAGGCTGTGCCAGCCTCACACAGCGAGGCTGTGCCAGCCTCACACAGCGAGGCTGTGCCAGCGTCAAACAGCGAGGCTGTGCCAGCGTCAAACAGCGAGGCTGTGCCAGCCTCACACAGCGAGGCTGTGCCAGCGTCAAACAGCGAGGCTGTGCCAGCGTCAAACAGCGAGGCTGTGCCAGCGTCAAACAGCGAGGCTGTGCCAGCGTCTAACAGCGAGGCTGTGCCAGCGTCAAACAGCGAGGCTGTGCCAGAGTCAAACAGCGAGGCTGTGCCAGCGTCAAACAGCGAGGCTGTGCCAGCGTCAAACAGCGGGCTGTGCCAGAGTCAAACAGCGAGGCTGTGCCAGCCTCACACAGCGAGGCTGTGCCAGACACACAAAACGAGGCTGTGCCAGCCTCACACAGCGAGGCTGTGCCAGCCTCACACAGCGAGGCTGTGCCAGCGTCAAACAGCGAGGCTGTGCCAGCGTCAAACAGCGAGGCTGTGCCAGCGTCAAACAGCGAGGCTGTGCCAGCGTCAAACAGCGAGGCTGTGCCAGCGTCAAACAGCGAGGCTGTGCCAGCGTCAAACAGCGAGGCTGTGCCAGCGTCAAACAGCGAGGCTGTGCCAGCGTCAAACAGCGAGGCTGTGCCAGAGTCAAACAGCGAGGCTGTGCCAGCCTCACACAGCGAGGCTGTGCCAGCCTCACACAGCGAGGCTGTGCCAGCCTCACACAGCGAGGCTGTGCCAGCGTCAAACAGCGAGGCTGTGCCAGCGTCAAACAGCGAGGCTGTGCCAGCGTCAAACAGCGAGGCTGTGCCAGCCTCACACAGCGAGGCTGTGCCAGCCTCACACAGCGAGGCTGTGCCAGCGTCAAACAGCGAGGCTGTGCCAGCGTCAAACAGCGAGGCTGTGCCAGCCTCACACAGCGAGGCTGTGCCAGCGTCAAACAGCGAGGCTGTGCCAGCGTCACACAGCGAGGCTGTGCCAGGTCAAACAGCGAGGCTGTGCCACCCTTTACACAGCCTGGCTGTGCCAGCCTCACACAGCGAGGCTGTGCCAGCGTCAAACAGCGAGGCTGTGCCAGCGTCAAACAGCGAGGCTGTGCCACCCTCACACAGCGAGGCTGTGCCAGCGTCAAACAGCGAGGCTGTGCCAGCGTCAAACAGCGAGGCTGTGCCAGCGTCAACAGCGAGGCTGTGCCACCCTCAAACAGCGAGGCTGTGCCACCCTCAAACAGCGAGGCTGTGCCAGCGTCAAACAGCGAGGCTGTGCCAGCCTCACACAGCGAGGCTGTGCCACCCTCAAACAGCGAGGCTGTGCCAGCGTCAAACAGCGAGGCTGTGCCAGCGTCAAACAGCGAGGCTGTGCCAGCGTCAAACAGCGAGGCTGTGCCAGCCTCACACAGCGAGGCTGTGCCAGCGTCAAACAGCGAGGCTGTGCCAGCGTCTCGCGGCAGGGGAAGCGCGACGGCCTCGCGGCAGGGGAAGCGCGACAGTATCGCGGCAGGGGAAGCGCGACAGTGTCGCGGCAGGGGAAGCGCGACAGTGTCGCGGCAGGGAAAGCGCGACAGTGTCGCGGCAAGGAAGCGCGACAGTGTCGCGGCAGGGGAAGCGCAACAGTGTCGCGGCGGGGGAAGCGCGACAGTGTCGCGGCAGAGGAAGCGCGACGGTCGCAGCAGGCGAAGCGCGACAGTGTCGCGGCAGGGGAAGCGCGACAGTGTCGCGGCAGGGGAAGCGCGACAGTGTCGCGGCAGGGGAAGCGCGACAGTGTCGCGGCAGAGGAAGCGCGACGGCCTCGCAGCAGGCGAAGCGCGACAGTGTCGCGGCAGGGGAAGCGCGACAGTGTCGCGGCAGGGGAAGCGCGACAGTGTCGCGGCAAAGAAGCGCCGGCCTCGCGCAGGCGAAGCGCGACGTGTCGCGGCAGGGGAAGCGCGACAGTGTCGCGGCAGGGGAAGCGCGACAGTGTCGCGGCAGGGGAAGCGCGACAGTGTCGCGGCAAAGGAAGCGCGACAGTGTCGCGGCAGGGGAAGAGCGACAGTGTCGCAGCAGGGGAAGCGCGATGACGTCGCGGCAGGTGAAGCGTGACAGTGTCCCAGTGACAGTAGACGATACTTCAAAAAAATTTATAATAAAAATATAGGGTTGGTCAACTGTGGGGTAGGTCAACCTTTTTTGTTAATATTTATAACACTAATATTTATAGTCCCATATTTTTATGCAAGTATTTATATTTATATTTTTATTAATAAATATATTGGTATGTCAACTGTGAGGTAGGTCTATTGAACAGCCCCGAGTGACAGTCCAGCCCCTGGACGACCTGTGATATCTCTGTGGCACCAGCTCTTTCGTCAACGACTGCGGGTATAAATGCTCTAGGCCCCGGGAAATGCTCTCAGCTTGAGGAAAAATGCCCTTGTCTTGCAGAAATACTCTTCCTAAACTGCTCTCGATTCTCCTCAATTCTTCTTTTCTTCTTCATTCTCACCTCCAGTTCACGTTCTTACCTCGTGATTTTATTTTTCAGTGTATGAAAGGAAGATGTCCCCTGTGACGAGTAGACAACGGCCTTCTTTGCCTCCGGGAGCGAGGGGCCTTACCTGGTGCATAAAGGGTTCCCGTTGATGGCCGAGCGAGGGGGCAAAAACTCGCGCAATCATGTGTACACGGCCCCCGAAATCACATGCGAATCATTGAGAATCACGCGAAATCAAGCAATCCAAAATCACTAAATTCGACCGAAATCAGGCAGAATCACACGAAACCAGGCAAAATCAGTCCGAAATCATTTCTTTCCGAACACAATCACACTCAATCACGCTCAACATCACCCTGGTGCGTCGCGAAATAAGGCGAATCAGCCATGAAATCATTGCGTTTTTCGAATCATGTGTACACGAAAATCCCGAGTTTATGCCCCCTCGTGGCCGAGCAAACACGGGTTGGTTCTATCTGGGAAACATTTTAGTGACTGTGGCTTCTTTATCTGGTCCACACGAAACGCGCTCAGGCTCTCTCTCTCTCTGTCTCTCTCTCCCTCCCGGTCCAGAAAAAGAGAGGACAGAAAACCACGACTGACTGTCATCAGATGCAGTCCGGCGGGACGAACGCGTGTCGCAACCCGAGTCTCTGGAATGCTCCAGTCATTGAACGCCAACCTCGGAATGCCCGCGTCACCGACCACTCTCTCTCTCTCTCTCTCTCTCTCTCTCTCTCTCTCTCTCTCTGTGTGTGTGTGTGTGTGTGAGTGAGTGAGTGAGTGAGAGAGTGAGTGATTGTGTGTGTGTGTTTGTCCCCATGGCACCTAGATAGCAGCCTGAAAGGCAGACCAAAAGCCTCCTTGTAAGTTAGGCGAAAAGTGACCCCCCCCGAAAAAAGTAGCCTCTGGATCCGCCACTGTCGGCAGCCTGACCGCGGCTTCAAGGCGAACCCGTCTGAGCGGAACTCTTTGCTCACAGTGTGTCAGTAGCGTGCACTGGCCTAGATTGGCCCCTGTGGCTTATATCGTTTACTGCAAGCACTTACAGTGTGCCAATCAGTGCTTTTATAACGCCCATTTTTCTGAAAAGGAACATAGATTAAAATGTGGGTTGCGCTTTTGAGCTGTGCCGTTTGCAACAGAATTACTATCTGGTTGCCACTAATCCTGTTCGAAAAAACGAACATTTTCCCAAATTGTTTTAAAATTACTTCTGCCGCTCCCCCCACTGTAAGTAAACACTGATTGGTTCGGAAGCCGGAGCTCCGGCCCGGTGCGGCATCGATCCGACGGTGCAACGGTTTCGTGTCGTGCGGCGGTGCATTTTAGGAGCTAGGGCGTGGCCCCGCCACCCTCCCCCTCCCACCCCCTTTTCTCTCTCACCTGCCCACCCTCCCACCCCATAGGACGGGCTACCCCCTCGCGCGAGCCGCACCGGGGAGGGTTTTACCGCCAAATGAGGGGGGGAGAGAGAGAGAGAGAGAGAGAGAGAGAGAGAGAGAGAGAGAGAGAGAGAGAGAGAGAGAGCGGAATCCAGTCTGCAGCTGTCCGGTGTAGGAAGCAGTGCGGTGCATTATTCTTTGTGCATCGTGTGTGCATTGTTATGCTTTGTGCGTCCGTCCGCATATTACGCCGAGGCGGCCAAAACTCCAGACGCGTTTTGAGCTCCGGAGTCGCTAAATGGGACTCGAACCGAACGTGTGACCCCACCAATGGAGTGCTCGTTCGGAAAGCAATCCATTGGTGGGGTCACACGTTCGGTTCGAGTCCTGCTTAGCGACTCTCGAGCTCAAAACGCGTCTGGAGTTTCGGCCGCGCCTCCACCGCCGGTCCTCTGAGGGCTGTGGACGGTACCGGTGGCGTCGTGGTGGCTGTGCAGTACACTGCCGTGCCCGCGGCGTGAAGCAGGCCAGGCACAGGTAGCAAACGGCCCGAGGCGGAATAAAAAATGAAGTGCATCCCAGGTGAAGCACCTTAATGTGGATCTAATAAGCGTGGCGGGGCGGGGCGGGGCGGGGCGCGTCGTAGCGGGTTGGGGCCGTGGTGGTAGCAGGTACAAAGGAGAATAGTCAACACGGCTCCGGTGCGCCACGGTGCGCCTCACGTCACCTGGGCAAAGACAAACCACCCTGTTAAAAAAACCAAGTGGAAAAAACGAAAAAAAAAGAAGAACAAACAAAAACTTTTCTTTACTCTGGCTTCGTGTTGTTGTTGTTGTCGTCGTCCGCGGCGTAGTAGTAGGTGTGATGGCCCGCAAGGTGTTGTGCCGCGGCTTTGTTTTTCAATCTACTGGAGTGCGCCTCTCTCTCTCTCTCTCTCTCTCTCTCTCTCTCTCTCTCTCTCTCTCCCTCTCTCCCTGGATTGTGTGTGAAGGACCTACACGCGAAGAGGGGCAGCGCTCCAAAATAAGAAAGGTGGACCGGAAACGGCGAAGGGCGTCCCTCCGAGTTCCGGTCTGATGAGCGCCGATTCGAGCCGAGCAAGACGGCGCACTGGAGGGAGCACAGTGGGCCAGAAGGCCGGTGGAGGCGGCCCAAAGTCTAGGCGCGTTTTGAGCTCTAGAGTCGCTAAATGGGACTCGAACCGAACGTGTGACCCCCTCCAATGGATTGCTCTCCGAACGAGGAATCCAATGGTGGGGTCACACGATCAGTTCGAGGTCTGCTTAGCGACTCTGGAGCTCAAAACGCGTCTGGCGTTTTGGCCGCCTCCGCCGCGGTCTCTCTGACCCACTGTGGAGTCGAGGGGCCCTACAGCTACCGGCTACCGCGGGATGTAATGGGTATCGTCCAACTCCTTTTGTGAATCGCCATCAATTCTCCGCTGTCACCCACGGATGGCCCAGGGCGCTTCTGTCTCTCTCGCACTCGCGGGGCGCTCCGTGCGGGTGCGAGAGAGACGGCAGCGGCGAAGGTTAATTGGTGCAGGGGCGGCCTGGGGACGGAAAGGGGGGACGCCCACCCTGACGAGTCTTTTGTAACCAGAGCAGTGTCGCTGCACTGATAAAAATGTGGAATCAGAGGGCTTTTTTGAGGTCGATAAATTAGCACGGGACGAAATTCACCTGCTTCTAACGAGTCGTTAGCAGTGTGGGCTCGTTTTCTGGCGTCTAGGTCGCGGCGGCGTCGAGGCGACATTGACTTCAAGTGTATCGCCACTGGTGCTGCTGGACTCGCAGTGTGCCGCCCTCGGCGCGTCATGCTCCGATGGCCGATGTAATGCTCTCCTTGGCCAGACACGCCGTCTCGCTCGCTCCCAGGGCGGCTCAGCGTCTCTCTCGCACCTTCACGGGACGCCCCATGAGTGCGAGAGAGACAGCCTGCAGGACGAGCTGGCCGTCAAGTGACACGGCGCTGCACTGGGAAGGACCTCCCCAGCGGGAGGGCAGGTGCGGCACAGTGGGCCAGAGGACCGGTGGAGGCGGCCAAAACTCTGGACGCGTTTTGAGCTCCAGAGTCGCTAAGTGGGTCTCGAACCGAACGTGTGACCCCACCAATGGATTCCTCGTTCGGAGTGCAATCCATTGGTGGGGTCACACGTTCGGTTCGAGTCCCATTTAGCGGCTCTGGAGCTCAAAACGCGTCTGGAGTTTTGGCCGCCTCCACCGGTCTTCTGGCTCTCTGTGAGCGGTGCAGGCAGCCCTGCCGGACCACGGAGACACTTATTTCGAGCTCTAAAAACTCGATTTCCGGTTACAGTGGCATACGCCCCTCGCGCACCGGCCGAGCAAGCATTACCACTTCATTACGGCAGCGATTGAAAGCGCTCGCTCCCATTATTGTTCTCATTACTTCAAAAGTGGCCGTTTTCCCTCGGCGTCTTGCATCACCTTCAAAATGGAAAGCCGCGCATCTTTCATTTTTTTTCCTTATTTTCGTCGTGGAAAAAAACAAAAACAAAAACGAAACAAAACGCAAGGAGCAGACGCTCACTCATACGCGGCCCGGCTGGGGCGCGGGATCACCTGACTGGCTCGCGTATATTTCGCGCTGAACCGTCGGAGACACCCTCTCCGAGTATACAGGCACGGCCCCGCACTGCCCCGCACGGCCCCGTGGGAAAGCGGGGAAGCGCGCACGCACGCACACTCGCACGCACGGACACTCGCACACACCTACACACTTACACACACACACACACACGCCGAAGGCGGGGTGGTTCTATACAGGTGACTTCTATGGGGCTTCCAGGGCCTAGAAGTCAAACAGACCTCTAAGAAGATTTTTTTTTATTTCTTCGAAGTTTTTTTTTTTTTTTTTTTGACTTGTTTGAAGTTCCTTTTTGACTTCTACGGGGCCATTTTTGTCCCCACGAGGTGCGCCAGCGTTTCCTCTTCGCAGTGTGCCGCCGCGTGATCCTTTTTGCCCGCGGGCATATAGCTATCTCTGTCTCTCTCGCTCGGCCGCGGAGTCGCGCTGCGTCGCTCTGTCTCTCTCTCTTTGTCGGGGACGCACCGCGCCGGCCGCCCATTGTGCAACGATCTCATAACTTGGCGGCGCGGCCTGGCTGCCTTTGGCTGCCTCCGGGCTGCAGGTTGACCTCGGGATGGGCTGGAATAGGACTTGGCGGGTTGGTCCCGCTTGATAGTGTACCGGCGGACGGACACAGGTCACTAAGGACGCAGTGGGCGGCGCGGGCCAGAAGACCGGTGGAGGCGGCCAAAACTCCAGACGCGTTTTGAGCTCCAGAGTCGCTAAATGGGACTCGAACCGAACGTGTGACCCCACCAATGGATTCCTCTCCGGACGAGGAATCCATTGGTGGGGTCAACACCACTACCCTCTCAGAGTGGTTGCCCTTGCCACATTCTGACTTTGTATTCTATTTATGATTGCAGGAGCTGCCCTTGAGTGACTTTGCCGCGATGGACAACTGGTAAGTTTCTTCTTCGTGACAATGGCTGGAGTACTTCTGGTGAGCATGGAGTATACTCTACTCCTTGAACTATCCTAGAAGACAAAGCCTAGGAGTTAGAGTGAGCCGAGGCGCTCTCGTGGCCGGAGAGTGAGTGTGTGTGTGTGTGTGTGTGTGTGTGTGTGTGTGTGTGTGTGTGTGTGTGTGTGTGTGTGTGTGTGTGTGTGTGTGTGCGCGCGCGCGCGCGCGCTCTGTGAGTGGGGCGGACCCATCTCCATAAACAACAACACACGACGCAAGAAGCAGCATAGTAATGCCAGTGTAGGTCACGATGGCCGGCCGCGGCCGGTCGGTCGGCAGCCGACGTCGTCAAACTGTTTTAACCTCAAACTCCACCGAGCTCTCCGAAGCATCCAGCGTTAAAGTCTCTCACTTCTCCCCCCGCACATCCGAACGAAGGAATTTTGGAGCTCCAGAGTCGCAAAATGGGACTCGAACCCAACGTGTGACCCCAGCGATGGATTGCTCTTCGAACGAGGAATCCATTGGTGGGGTCACACGTTCGGTTCGAGTCCTGTTTAGCGACTCTGGAGCTCAAAACGCGTCTAGAGTTTCGGCCGGTCTTCTGGCCCACTGTGCAGCATGGTCGATCTGAAAACTCGCCCTAGCCAAAGCCAGTCGAGAAGAACACTAGACAGATGGAGCAATCAGTAGCTAACAAGCTATACCGTCAGTACACCACCGTGCCTCATGCAAAGCACGGGTACTACTGTCTTTTCTTCAAGTGCGCCAGGCGGTGTTTTTTCCCTGCCTGGTTTGCCTAATGATCCTCTGCATGGCTGGCCGGACGACTGGCGACGTGCAAGTGAAGTGGAGTCCCTGACCGTTGCGACATCATTTGGTGCACTCTGGGCTCTGGCGTGAGTAGGCGATCCGGCTCGGCTCGGCTCGGTCCGGCTCGGCCCGGCTCGGCTCGGCTCGGCTCGGCTCGGTCCGGCTCGGCTCGGCTCGGCCCGGCTCGGCTCGGCTCGGCTCGGCTCGGCTCGGCTCGGCTGCGTCAGGTGGGTGCATCGGCGCTGGACGCATCTCCCGCGGTTAATTGCGAAACAACATTTAATAAGGAGACATTTCCCTTCGCGGCACGCCGCTCGTTGCGCCACGGACCGTGTGCACTCTGCTTAGAACTAGAAGGAAAAAAAAAGAAAGAAATGAAAAAAAAAGTGAAGTGCGGGGGATTTGATCCCGCGACCGACAGCCGTGTGTAATGTGACTTATTTGCATCCGCGGGGGATTTACCCGACACACCGCGGACATCGGAATGCCATGAATAACAGGACGTAGCGGGGCGGGGCGGGGCGGGGCGGGGCGGGGCGGGGCGGGGCGTGGACTGCCTCGGAGTGGTCACCTGCACGGTTGCCATATTTGAATGTGGCCGGCAAGGCGATGCTGCAGACGGATTCCGAGAGTCGTCGCTCTGTCTCTCTCGCACCTACACGGGACGCCCCGTGGGTGCGAGAGAGACAGAGCGACGGACTCTCGGAATTCGTCTGCCGGCGAAGCAAGGCGTCCTCCAGCCGACGGCGGGCCGAGGCCGTGGCGCTTTCGTCGCTCTGTCTCTCTCGCACTCATGGGGCAGACCGTCGGGGTGCGAGAGAGACAGAGCGACGAGAGAACTGTCCGTCGTCGTGCCTTGCAGTGCTTTGCAGTGGCGTGGCGGCGTGATGGATCGTGCGCGAATTTGAGGGGAACGGATTGCCGGCAAATCTGAATCCAGGGAACGGCGGGGAGGGGAGGGGAGGGGAGGGAAGTCCGTTACGGCAAAGGCACTGTTTTTCAACTCGTCTATCAATTCGCGTTTTGAGCTCCGGAGTCGCTAAATGGGACTCGAACCGAACGTGTGACCCCATCAATGGATTGCTCTCCGAATGAGGAATCCATTGGTGGGGTCACACGTTCGGTTCGACTCACGCTCAGCGACTCTGGAGCTCAAAGCGCGTCTAGAGCTGCGGCCGCCTCCACCGGTCTTCTGGCCCACTGCGCTGCGCGTCGTTGTGGCCGACTTCGCACCTGTCTGCCTGGCGCCGCGGTCGCCACCTTTGTGGGAAGATAGAGATGTCGGTACTATAAGTCGTGAAACCGCGAAAAAAAAGTGCACAAGAAAAAGAACAAAAGAAAACGGTCGTCCCTGTGACGACAAGATGGCAACGATTATGGTAAGCGTTGCGCCGCTTGTTAAAACGGGGACTGTGACAGCGACGGCTAGCCGCGTTTCGGACCGTGTTTTTCTCATCCGTCCCCCGGAAGGCTCGCTACAGTGGGCCAGAAGACCGGTGGATGCGGCCAAAACTCTAGACGCGTTTTGAGCTCCAGAGCCGCTTAACAGGACTCGAACCGAACGTGTGACCCTACCAATGGATTCCTCGTTCGGAGAGCAATCCATTGGTGGGGTCACACGTTCGGTTCGAGTCCTGTTCAGCGACTCTGGAGCTCAAAACGCGCCTCGGGTTTCGGCCGCCTCCACCGGTCTTCTGGCCCACTGTGGGGCGGTGCTGTCCGCGCTGGATGAGAAATTCGACGAGTGTTCACACCTGGAGTGGCACCCGTGGAAGAAGCGTGGGGCTAGTACCGTTCCGTCGCCATTGTTGGCGGCGTTTTAATGCTGTTGATAAAGCCCCGGCACTGGGGCGCCCTGGGAGAAGTAATTACATTACCACTTCGTCGGTTTTGGTTTGTCAACAGGACCGAGGGGAAGTGGATTAAATTTGCACAAAGATACATTGTTTTTTGTAGCTTGGAAATTTTTTTAAATATTTTAACCAGGTGGGAAGATTTTTAGACTCGATAGTATAAAATCTTGATCCGAATTTTGAAAAAAATTGAGAACTATTTTTGCCACGTGGTAAGATTTTCAGACTCGAAAATTTAGAACCTTGGTCCGAAATTTTGGACTTTCAATGTCGTCAGCTGCTTTAGATGATGCAGTCTGCCCGTGTGCGTGTGCAAATTTAATTTTCATCGGAGAGCCGCCCCGCCCTCCGCGCCGCGACTCCTTTTGCTTTGGGGGCCAGCAACAGCAATAACAAAAACAACGACAGTGGCGGCAACAAACAACAACAAAATCAACGCCAAGCAGTAGCGGCTGCAAGAGCGAGGCGCAGTCTATACCCTTCAGATTGCTCTTGCAGTGGATGGGTTGCGATGAGATGGTCTCCCGGACAAACCGGTTTTAAATCCACACTCACACACACACACACACACACACACACACACACACACTGGCGCACACATGCAGACACGCTGGTCCTGTGTGGCACCAAGAGCGGCGAGCTTCAGCCACCGGGCACTGGGCCTGTTGCATTGAGAGAGCCTGCGCTAAAAACTTGTTCGCGAACTGTGGGGATTAAAAGGAGCGAAAAAAATAATAAGTTGGCCCCGGCCGGGACTCGAACCCGCGACCTTCGCAGGTGGCAGACAGTGCGATGATATCGCTGCGCGCCCCGCCCGGGCCCCGGGCCGTGCGTTTGGCACATTCCCCGTTAAGTTCAAAGGTGTCCAGCGGACTGATTCCGAAAATCGTCGCTCTGTCTCTCTCGCACTCATGGGGCGATCCCTATCGAGACGGGGTGACGAAGACGACTCTCGGAATCAGTCCGCAGACGCGGGCAACGCCCTATCCCGCCGTCCGATCGCTCTGATGATGAAGAAGGCCGAAATTAAGTCGATGAGTTTTTCAGCTGAGTGGGTGTGTTGCAACTCGCTCTGTCTCTGTCGCTGCCGTTAGGGCGAGCCAGACGCACTGGGTACCATTTCTGAAGGTGCCCGACGGAAGCCACCCATTACTGCGCTACGAACGGGTGCCTCTGTCGGGTGCCTCTGTCTCTGGCGGCACTTTGGCCAAAATGCAATTGGCGCTCTTTGTCGCTCTTGCAGCAACGATACCGGTTTTTGTCGCCACCGCAGAGGTTCATCGCGGGGCTGGGATCTAGGGCGACTGGCTGTCTGGAAGAGGATCGCTATTTTTGAAATGGATGCTATCTCCTCCTGTCCTATGAATGAATGAATGAATGAATGAATGAATGAATGAATGAATATGAATGAGTGAGTGACAATGATACCAGCAGGAACGAACCATGCCAGCATGAATGAACTACTTGAATGAATGGAACCTAACCTCTCAAGTTCAAGTTCATGGGGCCAACGGACTTGACTGGTTCCCCTGATCCAACGTCATTCATCGTGGTCTCGCCTATCATTTCCTGTGGTAATCACCCGGCGCCACATTTCAAACGTTCTGGTCTTCCGCGAGCGTTCAACCCGGTATTACTCTTTTTTTTCGTTTTCCTCGACCACCCCGTGACTATGTAGATATAAATTCCAAGATCGGGTCCTCGCGATCGCGCACCGTTTTTATGGCTTTATCAGCACCAGGGGCACGGCCGGCACGGCGCTGTAAATTCGTCCGATGGAAATGCAGCGCAAATTGCGGCCCTCTTGTCATCCGCGTGTTTTTTGCCCCCCCCCCCCCTCCCCCCCCCCCCCCCCCCCCCCGGTTGACTCACCTCCATTACTCGAGGGTCATTGTCTGCCGCAGCGGAAGCGATTCCTTAGGCGACTGCTTGCGCAATGACGGGTACGGGTAGCGCCGGCCGCCCGGCCGCGGCAGTCGGCACACAGTGGGCCAGAAGACCGGTGCAGGCGGCCAAAGTCCCGGACGCGTTTTGAGCTCCAGAGTCGCTTAATGGGACTCGAACCGAACGTGTGACCCCACCAATGGACTGCTCTCCGAACGAGGAATCCATTGTTGAGGTCACACGTTCGATTCGAGCCCCATTTAGCGACTCTGGAGAGCTCAAAACCCAATTTTGGCCGCCTTCACCGGCCTTCTGGTCAACTGTGCGCCGAGGTTGGCAACCCTTTCGGTGCATCGAGGGAGGAATTTCCGCCCACTTATGTGGCAACACTGCACGCGGCAAAGTGGCCGGGTGAAAAATCAATTTCGGCGGGTGTAGCCGCGGGAGAGGCAGCGCGTTGTAAAAGGAGCGAGGTCGTTTTTCACTCCAGATCCAGTGCGGATCCGCGGCGAAGGCGGCACAGCCTGACCCAGGCAGAGGCAAACCCGTTCCGAGGCCGGGGTGCTGCGTCGCCGCGATAAAACAAAGCGACGCGGCGCCATTGCCACTTTTGAGGTTTCTTTCTTTCTGGAAAGTGGGACTCTTGACGTCGCCTCGCCGTTAGAAACGAACACCAACTCACAAAACACGCGATTTTTTCGTTTTGTGTGGCACCTACACAAGTCCAGGTCAGGTTCATGACCTGTACGTACTGCTGCTTCGATTCACACCGACTTGAGAAACGCCACGTTGCGGTGTTTCCTAATTAAAATGTTATTACCCTGCAAAGAGAAAATAATTGCTCGAAACAGTCCATGAATGTACACTCGGAGCATATGAGGCTGCGCTGCCCATAAAGCATAGCCCTTTGTCTCAGTGACGGGGCACCGTTTGTCCGAACGGACTATATATAGAGGTAGCTCGCACTTCGCCAATGCCGCTGGCCTTTGTCTTTCGTTTCGCTTTCTCAACCGTCATGAGAGGAGCCGGCCGGTGTCATACACTCGAAATGCGTTTCGCAAGGCTGGGTTACGCGGATCGCAGCTGTGGATCGGGTTTGGCTGCTCAGGTGCGCGACGAACGCATGTTCCGAGAGACGAAAACAAAAAGTTCGTGTTGCATTTTTAAACTCCAATCAGCGTTGGTACATGTAAGTGAAGGAAACTTCAACGCGCGTGTAGAGGCAAGTGTCATTTGAGGTACCAGTGCTTCGTGCAAGAAGTGCGGGTAAAACAAGCCATAAAAGACTCTGCCAATTCTCATCAGACTAAAAAGTTGTTAGCCTTATCTGCACTGCCCATTGATTTGTGGCGCGTCAAGCCGATAGTAGCTGTGCAGCCTCCCTGCAACATGAGCACCATGCTCGCTCCGAATTTCGCGTTGCTTCTTTAAAGCGCCGTAAACCGGCTAGCTCGTCGTAATTCGCACTATATCATGCAAGGGCCGCCTCACATCGGCGGAGCACACCAAGAAAACAAGAAGAGGAGGCTCGGTGGCCGGCAAGCCGGTCCACAGCTGTCCTGACCGCCGCAGCACAGTGGGCCAGAAGACCGAGAGGCGGTCAAAATCCCAGACGCGTTTTGAGCTCCAGAGTCGCGAAGTGTCACTCAAACCGAACGTGTGATCCCACCACCGGATTGCTCTCCGAACGAGGAATCTGTTGGTGGGATCACAAGCTTTGCACGAGTCCTGTTTAGCGACTCTAGAGCTCAAAACGCTGGCCCACGGTGCGCAGTGTGATGACAGGGATGATTTCAAGGAAGACTGAGGCAGGACACTGTCACCGTCGACAGGCATCGCTGGCCGCGGCCGGCTGGCCGTGCAGAAAGGGGACATTGCAGAGACGTATAATTTGCTGCGGGAGTAACGTTTTGCCCGGCTAGATGCCTGCCCGGAGATATGCTGCTTTCGACCCTTCCAAAACATTCATTTTCTGTTGTTATTAAAGTAATTGTAAGTTATTCTTCAGCTTAAATTCCAATACCAGCAGTTTTGCCACTTTTTTTCTGGCCAGATGACTGCTGCCTACGTAGGTAGTTCACAATAAGATCACGGAAAATGTACGGGACATCGCGACGGTCGTTGAGAAAGGGATTGCCGTAATGTCCGATCTAAGTGATGTTTACTTTAGGACTCCTTCGGAGCGCATCAGGCCTCCTAAATCAGCCTGCTTAGTTGGATGAAACTCGGCTTTCTAACGGAGCGGGGGCGGCGCTGCCGCGGCTCAGTGGACCTCGGCGACTTGAACGCACTGGCCGGAAACGGGCCGTAGCCGGTGACGTAGCCGGAGGGACTCAATGAAGTGTGTCCAGTGGACATCAACGGAGCACATCTAGAGGAACCCAGAGGAGGAAAGGAACTTGGCAGACTAGCTGCAAGCAGAAGACAAAAAGTTGGCAAAGTAGAAGACAATCATAGTTGGCAAGCAGAAGACAATCATAGGTGCATTGCAAGTAGTAGACAATCTTAGTTGGCAAGCAGAAGACAATCATAGTTAGCAAGTAGAAGACAATCGAAATTGGCAAGCAGAAGACAGTTAGGAGTTGGAAGCGCCGTGGCGAATGAAGCAGCCATTGAGCCTTGGCGACTCGAACGCACTGGCCGGAAGTAGGGCACTGCCAGTGTAGTGGCAATCAAAATGGCAATATTTGGCGAAACTACTGGCTCGTGGAACAAGGGCCGTGCACACTCTGCAGTCCGTGCACCTGGTTGGCGGGGCCGCCGCTGCACCTTGTTAGCTGCAATTTACGGTGCTGGGCCGCGGGGCCGGCTAACTAGATCCGTACAAGCTGCACAAGCTCCACCAGCAGGGTCCTGCAGCCCTCTGCACTTGCACACACACTCACACACACACAAGAAAGACACACCCAGTCATACTCGCGTCCAACTAACACACTTGCACCTTGCCTGTGCAATTACAATCCATACTGCGCTCCACTCATAAAACGAGTAGTATGAATTTGCTTTTATTTGCTATTTTTCCTGTGCCCGCTCCGATCCGAACGTATAATAGTACCCTGAAAGAAGTGGCAGAAGGCAACGGCTTTTCTTCGTCTTTTAGTGTTTTCGCGCTAAAGCGGTTCGGAGCGCAGCGGTGCACAGTGCCGTTGCAGTGTATTTACTACGCCCCATTGATAAGGCTGCCGCGTCTCGCTCCGGGTGGCGTCGTCCGCGTCCCGGAGCCCGCGTCCCGGAGTCCACCTCCCGGAGTCCCGGAGCGTCCCGGAGAGAGGCCTGGAGAGTCCAGCGAGACCTGTGCAGAGTCCTGGATAGTTCAGTGAGATCTATGAAGAGTCCTGCGGAGAGTCCTACGTACCGGAGTCCAGCTCCAGGCCGCCGGTACTCCCCCCGGAGTCTGGAGGCAGCCCCGGAGCGCGGAGCTAACCGGAAGCGGCGTGAAAGACTCGGCATCCCGAGTGCGCATTCCAGGCGTCGCGTCCCATCTCCTCCTTCGGGACGCGTCCGGAAACGACCGATCTTGTCACGGACTTCGGCACGCCACCGCCGTGCCCCGCCGGGCTCCTTGGACGCGTCCGCTCACCGCACCGGTCCTTTTGTAGCTACGCCCTGCACCGCCTGACTGCCATCTCACCCCCTCCCACACTGCCGAGCCAACGAGGATCGATCGCACACTCCTTCTGATCCGATAGATCGATATTTTAATGCTTTCACGGTGTACCGACGGAAGGAGCTTTTTTTTTCAAACCGTCTCCAGCCACTCTTTTATTGATTTAGTCGCGGTTTAGTGCGGTGGCGGGATTTATGGCCCGAGTCATGAGCCAATGACAGTCCATCTCTCAGAATGACCCTCTCCCCGCCTCCTCTGCGGTCCAGCTAGGACGGATCTAGGCGTGGTCACGTGGTCACCGCCTTTTTCGGTCCAGGTCGCCTTTCTCTGCTGTCAGTCCGTCTGTCTGTCTGTCTGTCTGACTGTCTGTCTGTCTGTCCTGCATGCCGACGCCTCCACCGACGCCTGAGACGGGCGTCGCCTGGCGCGTCGCGGTGCCTCGTTATGTGGTTCGTTGAACCGCAGCCCATCCTCGTCCTTTTAGACGCTCTCGTCTAACCATTCGCCACTGCCGAAAACGGAATCCAATCAGGGACTTCAATTCCCATTCCAAGTTTGCCAAAGCACCACTCAGAAGCCAATTTTATCTAAGAAGAACAATCATGATTTGGCATGCCTGCAACGTTTGTACTTGGCAGTTGGTCCTATGATTAGCTTAGGCTAATTTTGATTTTCTAGTTTTGCAGGTGGTCACACCTATGTATAAGGGTCTGCAGTACCTAGGCCTCAATCTTTATTCCCTCCTTTTATTTGATTTTTTATTACTTTTCTTTTTGCAATGCCCGTCTGGCGAGCGGTGCAAGCGAGTTGCTGCGACGAGCGATTAACGAGAGACGGATTATCATAAAGCAGTAGTCGAGGACGCGGCATCGGAGACGTGCATCGCCCGAAAGGACGATGCACACTGCAAAAACAAGTTGACACTTCGCTTATTTTCTGAACAACATTGATCAATTTGAACCGCTTGACAGATTGACGCAGCAGCGCTTGGAACATTTTTCTGATTATGTTTTTTCCATGCAGTAGAATACACACACAGTGGTGGTTGATATCAATACAATCTCGTGCCGAAAATGGTCCTCTTGGTGCCAATTAAATGAAATAGATTTTTTTAGGGACTAATTAGCTGGAACGGGATGAAATATAACGACGAAATGACTCGCGAATCGATGGCGGAGCGCCGAAAGATAAAATATTGAAATTTATGCGTCGGTAGGAGTCGGCCTGGCGGAAGTAGGAGGAGCCGCGGCTTGGAAAGACAATTGTTAATGAGTAATTAGTAATGTGCAATTAGCGGTCGTGTTATTGTCGCTCGTGATGGAGTGTCACGTCAATCACCTCCGTGCAGTATGACCTCCTAGGCGATACTACCATGACCCGGAGGTGACCGATTTTTTTTTTACAGTGAGTGCGAATGTGTTACTTGACACCCGGCTCCTTTTCTGTTGCAGGTTGACTTCAGTGGAGCTTCAGCTGTTGCCGTCAGGCGGAACGGCAACCTCCCAGTCTCCAGGTAAATGGCATCCCTTCTTTGAAATCTCTGGATGATTAGACTGTCGTCAACATTTCATTCACACAAAAAAATTACAAAAAAAAAAGCCAAAAAATAAAAAAAAATACCCCAAAAATGCAAAAAAAATAATTCAAAATATTACAAAAAATACAAAAAGCCTTGAAATTTTCATCAAGCAACGAGAGCTAAAATTTTGACGGTGCAAGCACAGATCAAGAAGCAGTGCATGATTCGGGCAAATTTCCTCGAGTGAAAGTCCGGTGCAGCATCCGGCCGACGTGTGCAAACTGCGTGGTGGTAGCGAGTGGAAGCCGCGACGCCTAACGGGCTATTACAAGCCTTGCCTAACAGTGCATCGCCTAACGGTCGCGATGCCAGTCGATAAATCGAAGTGCGATGCCATCGGGGTGGTGGTGGGTACCCCACTTCCGAACGGCGAGTCCATCTCTCTTTCTCTCGCTCCCCGGCGGGCCTAGCGGGGCGCAAGGGAAGGGGTTGAGACGGAGTGACTTTGCACGCGGAATGAGACTAACTGGCCGGGTGCCACGGCCCGCTAAGGATGGGTCCCAAGGCCACTGCCCACCGCCACGCCCCGCCTGTCCTCAGAGTAATTCATTAAGGCCTACGTGCCGCGCGCTGTCCGGCGCTGTCCGCGCTCCGGCTTTGCCGCTCGAGGTGTGCGGTGGAATCGTCGTCGTTCGTTTCGCCTTTTGGCGCGCAGTTTTTATGGGTTTCCTGGTCGTGTGGGTTTGCGGGATGGATGATTGGCAGCCGGGAGATAGTACTGGAGCGGACTAGTTTGCCAGTGTGCGCTCAAACAACTTGACGGGCGTCACACACACACACACACACTTGCATGAGGAATGTCTTGGAGGCGTAAAACTAAAGCGCGGCCACACACGCAAGCACTGACGCGCGACAGTCTCTCTCTCTCTCTCTCTCTCTCTCTCTCTTCTCTCTCTCTCTCTCTCTCTCTCTCTCTCGGCGTGGAGGTGCTAATTCGGTTAAGAGCGTCCCCCAAGCGCCCCATTCATCGTGTTTGTCGCCATGATGGGACGGCCCGGATGGCCGCCGACCACCTCAGCTTCCCACTCCATTCCTGTCCAGTCGTCGCTCTGTCTCTCTCGCACTCGCGGGGCGCCCCGTACCGGTGCGAGAGAGACAGACAATCAGTCTGCCTGCAGCGCCACGCACGTCAAGCCCGCGCACCTGAGCAGCCTGAGCAGGAGCAATAACAAGTGGCGTGGAAACTCATCTAGCCGAGCAAGGTCCCCGAGCGGTCCCTGCCTCCGCTGCCTCCGCGCACGCCGGCCGGACAGCAGATCGATTCCAGGAGTTGTCTCTGTCTCCCTCGCACCTACACGGGACGCCCCATGAGTGCGAGAGAGACAGAGCGACGGCTCTCGGAGTCTGCAGCCGGACACAGGCCTTCGGGGTCCAAATTGGGATTTCTGGCGGCTTCGCATAAGGCTTGCAGTACGGTGCACAGTGGGCCAGAAGACCGGTGGAGGCGGCCGAACTCCCAGACACGTTTTGAGCTCCAGAGTCGCTGGGTGGGACTCGAACCGGACGTGTGACCCCACCAATGGATTGCTTTCCGAACGAGAGATCCATTGGTGGGGTCGCACATTCGGTTCGAGTCCCATTCAGCGACTCTGGAGCTCAAAACGCTTCTGGGAGTTTGGCCACCTCCACCGGTCTTCTGGCCCACTGTGCGGTGGGACTTACCCTTCCAGTGTGCCAGAAGGATACGTCCTGCCCGCGCTGCAGGAAGGATGTCAGTAGTGTTTCCCAGCTTAAAATTCCACCTGGAATTTCCTCTGGATTTCCTTGTTTCCATCTGGATTGCTCATATCCATATGGGATTTATATTTTCCAGCTGGAAAGGGTCATTTCCATACCAGGCTGCTGTCTGGAAATAAGGGTTCCAGATGGAATTTTTTTTTCCATAAGGGTTTGAGTAACCCAGAATGGAAATTGTATTCCACTGTGGAAAGTCTGATTTCCATAGCGAGATTTCCACAATGGATTTTACTAGAAATCCAGGATGGATTTTTCATTTCCAGACTGGATTTTTTAAGCTTTGTCCGCTAGGTGGCGCTAGTGTCGCTTTTTTGTCCTGCAGTAGATAAAAGGCTCTCCTAGCTCAAAGAAAGTGCCCTTATACTTCCGAATAGTTGGATTCTGAACGGTATCCATGAGAGTTATGAATCCTTATATGAGTGATGTATGTATCAGTATTACAGGCTGAGATTTTTATAATCTAAGTTATCTCTCGCTTGTGACCAAGGCTTCCAATTTCCTTAGTCGAGGAAGTCTAATTCCAGATGACATGTGACAAATCCAGTACCATCTGGCACATCAATCAATTTTTGAGGCCGTGGCACCTGCACCTCTTTGGTGTCTGTACCATTGCCGAGCTGGCTTTAGCTTATCTACTTGATAAGCTTGCTCTAAATACTCAACTAATTCCTGCTGGAATCAGTATGAATACGTGAAAAGAATCCATATTTTGAGAAATTGGGGGACCACAGGGGGCACGCTCCATTCTAAAGTCACTGCGATTAGCAGTGCTAAAGTTAGCCTCTTTTTTACAAATAAACGAGTACAGTATTTTGGAGTGATTTCCATTTCCACAGATGTGTAAATCCATACTGGAAATCGGAAACCCACTATGGAATTCATAAAATTCCAGATGGGAAAACGTTCCAAATACCAGCTGGATTTCAGATCCCTCTGGATTCTACTTTCCACAATGGAAATAAATCCAGACCAATTTCCAGGTGGAATTTTAAGCTGGGTTTCCCCACACGATCTATGCATGCTGTCGCGTTTCGCAAGGTTATTTCAGTTAGTTGTGGCGAGGCTGGGGCCGCGAGGGCCGAGGCGAGGCATTCTTGCATTTGCTCGCAGCGGTAGGATCGGTACTGTACAGGGAAAGCGTGAAACTGGCCACGCTGGACTTTGTCAAGAGAGCGGTGAAGAAATGCAAGCCCGCAAAAACGCTTTTCGGCCATCGCCACGGCACTGTGCAAAAAAACGAAAATGAAAAAAAAAAAATGCAACATTTCCAGCACGTTATCTTTCGGCTGAATTTCCCTTTTAGTGCGTGTTGCTTGGGCAAAATAGCTCGGCACCGTTGAAAAAACAAATTCCTTGAAAAAGAGTAAAGCACCCGGTGGGATTCGAACCCGGGACAGAGACTTTCCATTTCCCACACGCGGCGCGCGGCTTGCTGCAAGCCGAGCCGCAACGTGGTTTATGCGACGAGGTGTCCCCTCCGCGACGCGCCCCTCGCGGATAAATTAGGTAAACATAAGGAAGTCGCGGAGAGCGATTCCCGAGACAAAAGGCGATAACACCGCGTCTCGTCCGTCCGTCCTCCTCGCTCGACAGGTGCCCAACGCGCTGCCGAGCGCTGCAGGTTTTCCGCTCTGTCTCTTTCGTGCCCTTCGGAGAGCTCCACGAGTGCGAGAGAGAGAGAGAGAGACTCTCCCGGTCTTCCCCGCGCCGCGCCCGATTTCACCGTGAGCACACAAACTGCAAACTGCAGTGTCGGTGCACGTATGGCCTGCTGCACTGTGAAAAAAAATTAAGAGAAAACTAGCATTGATAGTTCTTTTGGATCAATGTCGGAAAATAATTCTTCTTCAAACAAAATGTTGGTGTTGGTAGATAATTCTACTTCTTACTCAATCCTAGTAAACAAATACATAGATCTCCAAATTAAGTATCTTTTTGCCTTTTTAAAAAAGAAATTTTTAGACATGTAGCGCTATGAAACTGTAGCGAGAGTTATGTCAGCGTGATTTTTTTAAGTGCCAGTGTGCCGCCGCGTTTGAACTGCCAGCTGGCTAGAGGTGACGCGGGTCAGCCTCCATCTTCAGCATCACATTCTCTCTCTCTCTCTCTCTCTCTCTCTCTCTCTCTCTCTCTCTCTCTCTCTCTCTCTCTCTCTCTCTCTCCCCCTCGGAGTACTCTCTCTTCGGCGGGCTAGTTTGTGCACACGTGTTGGGACGCGAACGCCGCGAAGGAAGGCATAAAGATGCATAACGTTACGGTGTAGTGGCGTCGCGATGTGCTTTTACAGTGACGCAACGCGGCGGGCGCGACACGACCGCCCACAGGGCCCGAAAAAAAAAAATAAAGTTATGAATTAAAAAACAGCACTGCGACGACACGTTTAATCGCTTGCGGTCGCATTGCAGAATTTTAATTTTCCCCGTCGGAGACCGCACCGCTGTGGTGGCTAGCGCCAGCTAGCGCCGCGCAGTCGGTCCTCACTCTGCGCGTGTTGGTTTCGCAAGTGTTCGTCATGTCGCTATTAATTATTCAGAACGTGTTAAAGACTTTGTTTTTTTTTTCTCGTCTGTATGTTGCCGTGTGTGTGTGTGTGTGTGTGTGTGCCATCCCTTCGTCGCCGCGGCAACGGCCGTGGGCAGGCTGCGGTCGCCCCCGCCAGAGAGAGAGAGAGAGAGAGAGAGAGAGAGAGAGAGAGAGAGGAGAGAGAGAGAGAGAGAGAGAGCTGTAGCGCCCCCGCATGGCGTGTGAC
This sequence comes from Thrips palmi, assembly GCF_012932325.1. NCBI lineage: Eukaryota > Metazoa > Arthropoda > Insecta > Thysanoptera > Thripidae > Thrips > Thrips palmi. The sequence goes on along the minus strand of NW_023144627.1, from coordinate 20,610,072 downwards.
GGTAGGGACATAGTGTCACCCCACACTGCAAGTGCGGCAATGCAGGCAGATCCAGTCGTTGAATCAAAGTGGTCGAGTTTTGCAAGCACCAGCCACACACCAAGAAAAGTTTTAATTTTTCCATTTTTTTTGGCGTGCTTGTATCAAACGTGTGCTATGGAGCAAATAAGCAAAGGGCACACTTCTTTGGGACCTGCGTGTGCTGCTCCAGCCCTGGGACTGAACGAGTTCAAACCGCGTGCCGAGTCGCCCGGCCTGAACTGGTCTTCTGGTCCACTATTAGTGTTCCCGGAATGCGGAAGAACCGCCGATTCAGATTCAGATCCGTATTAGCCTCGGCGCCGGCTTATTATTATTGCGATTCCCATTGAGACATTCGCCCAACGGGCCTCTTGCTGGGCGCGGTGGCCTGCACGGGGCGTGGCGCGGCGTGGCGGGGCGTGGCGGGGCGGGGCGGGGCGGGGCGGGGCGTGGCGGGGCGGGGCGGGGCGGGCGGGGCGGGGCGTGGCGGGGCGGGCGGGGCGCGGGCGGCGGCCGGGGCGTGGCGGGGCGTGGCGGGCGCGTGGCGGCACGTGGCGGGGCGTGGCGGGGCGTGGCGGGGCGGGGCGGGGCGTGGCGGGCGGTGGCGGGGCGTGGCGGGGCGTGGCGGGGCGTGGGCGGGGCGGGGCGTGGCGGGGCGTGGCGGGGGGGCGGGGCGGGCGTGGCGGGGCGGGGCGGGGCGGGGCGCGGCGGGGCGTGGCGGGGCGGAAGTCCAGAACGCGATTGATTCCATTGACGTCCGGAAATGGGCCCATCGTTTTCGCACAGCCCCGTGGCGTGTCCGCGCGGTGCTCGCGCCGCACTTAGCGCAGCCACGCCGCGGCCGGATCGGTGGGGCGTTGCGTCAGCGCGTCAGCGAGAGTCGCTCTGTCTCTCTCGCACCCACACGGAACGCCCCGTGAGTGCGAGAGAGACGGGGCGACGATGGAAAATCAGAGAACACGGAAAATGCGAGGGAACATGCGGGTCGGTTGTTACATTTATGTTTTTAACAAAGTTATGATGAATGAAAAATTCCTTGTAAATGTTGATTGGAGCAGAAACTCCTTTAAAAAAAAAGGTTAGTTTTTTTTTAAATATCAGAAGTCGATTTTTTTTGGTACACTAGACCAAGTTGGTGCCTCTCGATTCAGTTTTCCTTCGCGCCGATGCCGAGTCTTTGTGGTTTGGCTTTGCGTGAATTTATTTCCGGACGACACCGCAGTCCAACCACCCACCTTCCCTTTCTGTCTGTCTGTCTGTCTGTCTGTCTGTCTGTCTGTCTGTCTATCTGTCTGTCTATCTGTCTGTCTGTCTGTCAGCCTGTCTGCCTGCCTGCCTGTCCGTCCGTCCGCCTTCCAGTGCAGTGCCGCGACTTTTCTCGCGAAGCGGAAGGGATCGCGTCCCGCAATGAGTTACGTGCTTTGTCGGGTGAATCATCATTAATCCGCCACTGTCACAGCTCGAGGATGAGGAAGCTAAAAAAGCGCGGAAGAACGTGAAAGTGGTCGGAATTATGCTGATCGTATACCCTGCTGCTTTGAGAGATTGAACTTCTCCCCTCCGCTACCAGAAACAAACTTTTTTGTCGTTACGGCTGTTGATTTTTTCTCTCTTCTGCCGCTACCGAAACTGGGGGGTCTGGATGCCTTTCGCCCAAATACCCGCTTTAAATGCAAATTTAGTCATGGTGGCCATACTGCCTTTCTCCGTGCGAGCGTGTAGTCGCCACGCTCGGTGCGCAGGGGAAGCCTCAAATCAGAAGGCCTTATCATGCCGCTGGACTACGCGTCGCTAACGGTTTCCATGCGTCTCACAGTGGGCCAGAAGACCGGTGGAGGCGGACAAAACTCTAGACGCGTTTTTAGCTCCAGAGTCGCTAAGCAGGGCTCACACGTTCGCTTCGAGGCCCATTCAGTGACTCTGGAGCTCAAAACGCGTCTAGAGTTTTAGCCGCCTTTGCCGGTATTCTGGCCCACTGTGCGTTATGTTCGTACTCTTTTCGTGATGTCTTTGATGTTTGCCGAACGGTGATGCACAAAAACGGACTGTGAAAAGATAATGAGGTGGAGAAACGGCGGATGGATGTAGGGAAAAAGGCGAGGAAAAGGTGAACCAAATTGGCACAAAAAGAGAAGCTTGAAAAGGAATGGAACAGGAAGTGGAGAGGATCGGGCTGTGTGCACGCTCACGCTCCGTGGTGCCCGGCGCTCCGTGGAGCCCCGTGGAGCCACTGGTCAAGACTGCAGGGCGTTAGGGTCTGCCGCTCATGTGGGTGTGGGGCAGTGGAAGGGGGTGCAAGGGGTCAAGTGCACCACACAGTGGCGGCCAGAAGACCGCTGGCGGCGGCGGTCAAAACCCCGAACGCGTTTTGAGCTCCAGAGTCGCCAAATGGGACTCGAACCGAACGTGTGACCCCACCAATGGATTGTTCTCCGAACGAGGAATCCATTGGTTGTGGTCAAACGTTCGGTTCGAGTCCCATTCAGCGACTCTGGAGCTCAAAATGCGTCTAATTTAAAAACCTGTCCCGCGTTTCCCGGACGTGTAGTATGCAAGACGGGCAGGGCGAGGCGGTGGCCATGCAGTGGCCGTAACCCAGCCAGGCATAAAGGACGGCGAGAAGCAGAGCGTTCACCCCGTTTGTGTGTCCGGAGCCTCGCGAGCCTCGCTAGCCTAGCCTCGCTGCTTCGCTAGCAGCCGGAACACGGTCCGAGGACTTTCTCGTGAACGGTTTGACGCGGTGTCCGCTGTGCCTGGCTGTGCCTGGCTTTGCCGGGCACAGTCGTCTTCCCGAGAGTTGTCCTCACGCCAAAACGCTCGATGCGTTTTGAGCTCCAGAGTCGCCAAACAGGACTCGAACCGAACGTGTGACCCCACCAATGGATTGCTCTCCGAACGAGGAATCCATTGGTGAGGTCACACGTTCGGTTCGAGTACTGCTTAGCCACTCTGCAGTTTTCTCGCCAGCACCTGCGCGAGGACAACAGGTTACCTCAACTTAGTCTCCGCGCGATACCTCGGTCCACTCGCCATAATGTCGAAGCAGTGCGTTGAGCAGAGCATCGATTATGATAATAGTGGCGGATAAATTTATCGCCGGGGTGCCTTTTACGGTGCCGTGTTATTGCTGCCGAGCGACTGGCGGCCTGAAGGTCATTTCGCACGCACACCCTGCACGCGTGCACCACGCCACTGTAGGCTGCGTCCGGAACGCGGACTTCAATCAATTAGGCAGCGACGTGCGGAAAGGGACGGTCGCGCTCTGCTCGCGGAGAAACACCGTTTCGGACCGGAAGGGCTGAAATTTTAAGCTCACTACAGATGAAAAATGCGTTTTATGGCGAGGCGAACCAGTTTGGAGGAAATTTCGACCACCATTCATCATTCATTCATTCATTCATTCATTCATTCATTCATTCATTCATTCATTCATTCATTCATTCACTCACTCACTCACTCACTCACTCACTCACTCACTCACTCACTCACTCACTCATTCGGCGGTAGAGAACACGCCGCGTTGCCTACGACGAGTCGGCCTTAAAGATAATAGGACAAGGAGGAAGAGGGAAAGGACGTCCATAAGTAAAAGAGGAAGAGGGAAAAGAAGGAGAAGAAGAAGCGGGAAAGAAGACCACTGCGACCGGACGCGGTGCAAGGATAGGCGACGCCCATTGCGTGCGCGTGCCTTGCAGTGGCGTGGCTTGCAGTGGCGTGGCGTGCCGCGGAACCATTCCGTGCCCTCCGCACGCACGAGTCCGTGCCGTGCCGTGCCCTGCCATTGCACTTGGTGGACGGTCGGTGTTTTCACGGTGCGCTAGAGCGCGCCAGTGGGCGGCACTGCAGACCGATTCCGAGAGACTGTCTCCCTCGCACCGCCACGGCACGGTCCGTGAGTGCGAGAGAGACAGAGCGCCTTGCGAAGACGCACAGTGGGCCAGAAGACCGGTGGAGGCGGACAAAATCCCGGACGCGTTTTGAGCTCCAGAGTCGCTGAATGGGACTCGAACCGACCGTGTGACCCCACCAATGGATTGCTCTCCGAACGAGGAATCCATTGGTGGGGGTCACACGTTCAGTTCGAGTCCTGCTTAGCGATTCTGGAGCTCAAAACGCGTCTGGAGTTTTGGCCGCCTCCACCGGCCTTCTGGCCCACTGTGCGACGCAGCGGTACCTCCGGTCCCCCGCGATCGGAAACTGCAGTGGCGTGGCCGACGTGGCCGAGGCTCCGAGGCGGTGGCTGACTTCCAGGAGGAGGGGGATCGCTGTCCTACGGCTTCTGATGGCTGGGTAACCCTAGAGTTTCCGGCCTCCCCTCCCCCTCGTCCTTTTTCTGACGAAATGGTCAATGGGTGGCCGTTGCCCTGCGACAGGCGGCGACGGGGCCCTTCTAGCTACTCGTAAAGGGAACCCTTTTCTGCTCAATTTCGCAGCGAGCGAGTTTTTGACCGCGAAGCGGACTCTGCAAACTCAACAGTGTACTCAGTACACTCTCTTTAGAGTGTACTCATGAGTACACTATCTTTAGCGTGTACTCATGAGTACACTCTCTTCAGCGTGTACTCACAAGTACACTCCCACGAACGTGTACTCAGCTGCATGAATTGTGCCGACTTAAGCACACTCTCGTTAGAGTGTACTCAGGTAAGCACACTTTCGTTAGAGTGTACTCAGCTAAGCACACTTTCGTTAGAGTGTACTCAGCTGAGCACACTCTCACAGGAGTGTGCTTATGAGTACACTCCAAATAGAGTGTACTGAGCACTCTGTACAGTTTGCAGAGGAGGCCCTTGAGTTTGTGCCCCGCAGGGGGAAGCTTGAATTTTCAGCCTTCTCTCTCTCTCTCTCTCTCTCTCTCTCTCTCTCTCTCTCTCTCTCTCTCTCTCTCTCTATCTTCTCTCTCTCTCTCTCTCTCTCTCTCTCTCTCTCTCTCTCTCTCCCTCTCTCTCTCTCCCTCTCTCTCCCTCTCTCTCTCTCTGTTGGTCCGGCTGAGTGTGATGTTCGCGTGACGTGCCACTAAGTGAGATACATTAGTTAGACCTGTCGTTATCACTGCTCCTATTTTTTTTGCTTCGCTAACTCGGCGCGCGCATGGCATGTTAATCACAGTGGGCCAACGAGATGCCAATAGGAGGAACGAAAAAAAAAATTAACTCTCCGAGGAAAAGAGCGAAGATTGCTTTCGTATTCGAGATCCCACTTTGCGTGGTGTCTCCATTATTTTTGTCGTGAGCCCCATTTGGCTTCGGGACCTTTTTTTTACCTGTGTTTAGCTGATCGAAGAGGCTTTCCCAAATCTGTGTGTGCGTGCGTGTGTGAGTGAGGGGGGGGGCATCGGGAACCACAATGGCGGCCCAATCACAGAGATTTCGCCACCGCGTCCAATCCGGTGGCTCCGGATAAAAAATCACAGCGCGTCTCCTTTTCCGTCGCGATGCCAACAAACACCACCACACTAGCGGGCCTCGCCCTGTCTCTCTCGCACTCGCGGGGCGTTCCGCGAGGGTGCGAGAGAGACAGAGCGACGCCCGACCCACGCGTCGAACGGCCGAACTCACTTGAAGGCTTCCAGCTTCGGTCAACTATTCCATTTTTCGGCTGTCAAATATACCTTCCCGTTTGGTGGCGCCCGGCCGCACCAGACGTTCCGACACTCGGACTAACGACCACCGGGACGCCCTGCCCACGGGTGGCCGCCACGCCACGCCACGCCACGCCACGCCTCGCCACGACACGCCCACGCAAGGACGGGCCTCGGATGTCTCGCCGGTGCTCGAAGGGTTTCAACACGATTAGAGGAACGACCTGCTTACGTGGAAAAAGAAATCGGTTGCCGGCACCGCCAGGACGGCCAGGACGGCCAGGACGAGGAGGAGGATGGCTTGCCGCACGAGGATGATCGTTTTCCGGTCGACCTGCACTGCGAAAAGTTTACAGTGGGGCAGGCGGGCAGAACACCAGACGCGTTTTGAGCTCCAGAGTCGCGAAATGGGACTCGAACCGAACGAGTGACCCCACCGATGGCTTTCTCGTTCGGAGAGCAATCCATTGGTGGGGTCACACGTTCGGTTCGAGTCCCGTTTAGCGACTCTGGAGCTCAAAACGCGTCTCGAGTTCTGCGCCGGCCTTCAGGCAAGTCCACTGTGCGCGGCGGCGAGGCGAGCTCCGAGCACTCCGAGTGATTAAAAGGGAATCCCGCGAGGCTGTCGTGACGCTGCCGCTACACTGTTACAGGCCGCGCCGTAACGGGCGCATCTCGTGTGACGTCTTCGGCCGAAGGTGTGAAGCACGCCGTGCCGTGCCGCGCCGCGCCACGCTCGCGGTTCGCACGCACTGAAGCACGCCATCCCATCTCACACACCTCGCACTGCCTCACTAGTTGGTTGCCCCTCAGGCGACCGGTAAAGTGCCCGCCTCACACACACACACACACACACACACACACACACACAAACACACACACACACACCAACATACACACACACACACACACACACACACACGCAGCAGGCCAAGTTTGCTCTGGAGCTTTTGGAGAGCCCCGCCCCCTCACCCCTTAAGTGCCTCGGACAGGAAGTCTCCGTTCTGAAGTGGGCGAAGTTCGCCTTCTGGAGGTCTCTGCGCACTCCAGTGCGTACCTGGACGGTCCCACCAATGGATTGCTCTCCGAACGAGCAATCCATTGGTGGGGTCACACGTTCAGTTCGAGTCCCATTTAGCGACTCTGGAGCTCAAAACGCGTCTAGGGTCTCGGGCACCTCCACCGGTTTTCTGGCAAATCCACCGTGCGAAGTCAAGTGCCGAGCAAGTTTCCGTGGCAAGGCCTCGCGCCTACCGCCTTTGCTGTAAGTAAGCGAAATCAATTACCGGCCCCAGGGCCGGTTAGCCCCGCCAGGGCTGGCAGGCAGGCAGGCAACGTCACACTGCAAATTTATCTGCCGGACCTGTTTCGTCACTGAGGCCGGCCATTTTCTAGTGGCGCGGCGCCGCGGCGTTGAGGCGAGAAATGTGAACGATGAGTCACTCTGTGGCTATTAGAACGCAACGAGTGGACTTGCAGTGTGCTTGCATCACGCACTGCCTGCCTGGCTCTGCCTCCGTCGTGCCGTACCGAACGGCGGGTCGCTCTGTCTCTCTCGCACCCCTACGAGCCGCCCCGCGAGTGCGAGAGAGACAGAGCGAGGCTCGGCGGGGAGGCTGTTCTTGTCTGTGCCCTTCTCGACCCTGTCGCTCGTCCTCCTCTCGAATTTTTCACGCGCGCTCGCTAAAAAGTCAAAGGTCGCCATACGACCTTGTGCACCTGCACTGTTAGAAATTAGCTCCGAAATTTTATGGAGAAAAACCCTATAATCACGTTCATGGAGACTCCATTCATTTTCCATTTTTTTTCGGAGAGATTTTCTCAGGGTTTATACAGATGTTCTTTGGAGCATTCCTTGGGTCCAGATAGGAGGTAAAATGCAAGTCTTTTCTCAGATATATTAAAGAGGACTTCGCTGAAGCATTTTTCGGTCTGAAATGGTCAAAGAAGGGACAATCTCATTCGAGCTCATTTGACTTATATCCTGTAGCTTTCCCTTAATATTATGAAAACTGAGGTCAAGAAGTAGGGGTTCACCCTTCCCTCAATTTTTAACTGGTTGCAAACCTTTTTTTCGTGTTTTTGTGATAGTGCAGCATATATTTTTGTTCAAAATTCCGAAATTTTTCGGAGAAAGCCCAGAATTTGCATTTATGGAGAGCTCCATGCAGAAGTTTCGGAAAAACTCCATGATTTTTCCATTTTTTTTCGGAATTTTCTGACAGTGTGCCTGCAAGCTGAGGCTGCAATTTTTGCAGCGGGAGCAATAGGCATCGAAGGAGGAAAATTTTTGAAGATATTCCAGACTGTGTTTGCTGGGTGCGGGACGAGAACATTTTCAGCGAGCATAGTGTGACATTCTCAGCTGCGTTTGTGTTCCCCACCTGTCTGGTTCATTAGAACTTGATTAGAGATTGGTACAGCCCCGTGGTGTTGGAAGCCCCGCTGCGAGAGTGAGAGAGAGAGAGAGAGAGAGAGAGAGAGAGAGAGAGAGAGAGAGAGAGAGAGAGAGAGAGAGAGTCGTAGGTCATAAGAAGGGCGAGGGGAAAGGGGCTTCGTCAAAAGCAGAATGTCGCTGGCTGCTGCGGACTGTGTCGTCGCTCTGTCTCTCTCGCACGCGCACGGAGCGCCCCGCGAGTGCGAGAGAGACAGAGCGACGTTGCAGCGCCATAAAGGACGACAAGTGACCCGACGGTATGTGGGTCGACGCAGTCTGGACCACAATACCACTTTCACCCCAGATCCCCGCGATTTTGCGCGAAAACCAATGTCACTGGCGACTCGTCATTTCGTTCCATTGTCTTGCCCCCAAGGGATAGCCCAGCATCGCGTCGTGCCGTGACTGTCATTTTGACTTTGTTTTTAACGGCAGTGTGTCTTTTGATTTTGTTCCAGGCGATCCGATGCCGCGAGAGGGGACCAAGCGAGGCCACTGCCCGCCCCACGGACCTGAAACGTGAACAAGGTAACACCATTTCGGCCACTCAGAGAGAGAGAGAGAGAGAGAGAGAGAGAGAGAGAGAGAGAGAGAGAGAGAGAGAGAGAGAGAGAGAGCGCGATGAAAGCATATCGCGAGGTGCAGTTTGGTATCAGTCTGCAGCACTCTATGTGATCAGCGGCAGGACTTGATGGGCGTGTGTGTGTGTGAGTGAGTGTGTGTGTGTGTGTGTGTGTGTGTGTGAGAGAGAGAGAGAGAGAGAGAGAGAGAGAGAGAAAGAGAGAGAGACTGGGTGTTAAGCACGGCGGAAACCGCAGCGCTACGCCACTGGTCGGTGGTCGGTGTGTTAAAGTGCTTGTTGTGCCACCGGCGTTCGAAACAGTGCCGCGCCACGCGTGCGAGCGGCGAGCACGCGTGCCAGTGTACCAACGAGACGGGGCGTGCGTGCACTTCGGGAATCCGACCGAAGCCTTGATCTAGTTCGATGTATCGATACGTATTTCGGGGCCGGGACGAGGCCGAGATAAGATTCGCCAGCAGGGTCGGTCGTTGGCACGCTGCACAGTGGGCCAGAAGACCGGCGGAGGCGGCCAAAACTCTAGTCGCGTTTTGAGCTCTGGAGTCGCTAACTGAGGCTCGAACCTAACGTCTGACCCCACCAATGGATTGCTCTCCGAACGAGGAATCCGTGGGTGGGGTCACACGTTCGGTTCGAGTCCCATTTAGCGACTCTGGAGCTCAAAACGCGTCTAGAGTTTTGGCCCACTATGCGCTGCTTCAGGTGGCCCGAGCGATAAAGCTCTGCACTTGCCGGGCTGCTATTGAGTGCGAGAGGAGCGCCTGCAGAGAGCAGGGTAGGCAATGCAGTGTACAGGCGCCAAGCGGGTTGCCTACCCGGAGGACTTCTTCTGCGCAGTGCGTGTGACGTGTGTGCCGAAACAGACGCAAGGGTCTTCGTCCCTTCCCCCCTCATTGGTCACGTAATGCGGTTAGCCGGGGCTGACACTGATTCTGCAGCGTTAGTGGGTTGGCGATACTAGCGCCCCGGGCGGCACGGCACGGCACGGCGGTGCCTCCTTTGGGCAACTCACCTTTCCTTTCGCTTACGTCACACACACACACACAAACACACACACACACTCGCACAGTGAGTGTGAGCGCTGCTTAACGAGTCGGATGAGCCGAAAATGCAAACAATGGGATTGGGCCGGCGTGGTCGGCGAGGCGTGCAGGCAGAGCTCCGGAACGAGAAGCAAACCAGTCCATCCCACCGCATTCGGGTGCCGGCCGCGTCCCGTGGAGGGATTAGTCCCTGTCGCGCCAAGCGACGCCAAATATCTTTTATTCCCTCGGACGTCTCGGCTTCCATCGGCGTTTCGGGGTTCCCTTCGAGTGGCGTGCTTCCGTTTTGTCCGCGGCTTGGCGGCGTGGGCCGCCAGACTTGCCAGACGCCGCCCAGCGCCCCAGCGTGCGCGCCAGCGCTACCGGGCGGCCTTGGGGGGAATAGGTAAAGACGAGGACGAGGCTGAGGCGTTGCTGAAGCGCTGCTGAAGCAACGCCAGGACATTACGGCCGGACCTCCCAACTAGAGATGCAAATTTTCCGGAAACTTTCAAAGGGTCGGAAAAAAACCGGAAAAGTTGGAAAAAAACCCAGAAAATTTGGAAAAAAAGGAAAAATAGGAAAAATTAGTTTTTAAGCACTATGAACATGAAACCTACCACTTTTGTGCTTTTTTACAACTTTACCTATACTGACAACCCGAGATTAACAACAGCAAGCTCAAAAAACGCACGAGAAGGAGTCATAACAGGGTATAAGTAGTTTGAGTGCACTCAGAATCGTGTTCACAGTAGGGTTAAAGGTATGCTTTTAGCCTACTTTCAGGCGAAATGCCCGACTTTTTGCCTACTTTTCAGGCTGAATCTTTCCAATTTTTCCGAGGCCAGGGAAAAAAACGGAAAAAAACACTGTTTTTTTCCAATGTTTCCGGAAACTTTCCGGGCATTTTCATCCCTACTCCCAACCGCCTTGGGAAAAAAGGTCACTTTTCTCGAAAATCGCAAAAAATTGTTAGGCCCCAGTAAGCGCGCTCAGCACCGCAACTTTACAGTGCCCTTGTCGTTGTTTGACTCCAAGTGTTGTTTGTTTCTTTCGCAGATGCGACTGTTCAGAAGACGGTGCTCGGACCCCTCGCCGCAGTTGGTGTCGCTCGCGCCGCTCCACTGCGATGGCGAGGGCCCGCCCCTGCCGCTGGTGCCCCCCGCCCCCGCCGCCCCCCGCGGGGGCGTGCCTGTGGGCCCCGTGGGCGTGCCGCGAGGGGGCCGCTCCTCGCCCAGCACCCCCACCAGGGGCTCGCCCAAGCTGCCGCGCAAGGGTGAGTACCGCGGCCGAAGACGCGTGCAGAGCCCCAGAGGCGCTTAATGGGACTCGAACCGAACGTGTGACCCCACCAATGGATTCCTCATTCGGAGAGCAATCCATTGGTGGGGTCACACGTGCGGTTCGAGTCCCGTTTAGTGACTCCAGCAGTAAGACTCTGACTAACGCTCCGTGCTTGCTGGCTTGCAGGGCTGTCGACCTGGGGCAAGCGCGTGGGCCAGAAGTGGGACTCCCTGAAGCGGTCCGACTCGAGCGAGCTGCTGGCCGCGGCGCCAGGACGCCGACGACACTGGTCGCCGCACAAGCCGGCGGGCGGCACCGCGACCTCGCCGTCGACGACGCCCTCCATGAACGGCATCACGGCGCCGCGCGCCAAGCGCATCTCCCGCGTCGAGTCGCTGCGCAACCTGTTCGCGCGCTCCGAGCACAAGTACACCACCAGCGCGTACACGGCCAAGGCCGACAGGGCCGCCAAGGCGCCGCCGAGGCCGCGGCTGCAGGCCTCTCCCGCCCCCGCGAGCGCCGCCAAGGACAACAGCGAGTGGGTGAAGGAGGAGTGCCAGCGGGGGCTGGCGGACCTGTACGAACAGGACAGCCTGCTGCTGGGGCCAGGCGCGGGGCGGCCGCCGCCCTCCGCGCCGCGAAGACGCCCGCCGCCGAGCCAGAGCAGCCACAGCCAGGACCCCATCGCGCTGCTGGAGCGGCTCCTCGGCGGCGGCTCGGGGTCCGCGTCGGGGGCGGCCGCGGGGGCGGGGCTGGGCGCGCTCAGCTACGACGACCTGCTCAGCGCCGTGCGCGCGCTGGCCAGCGAGACGGACCCGGAGCGACTGCGGTACGCCGCCCTGCTCAGCCTGTGGCAGCTCGACGACGACCCCGAGGACCGCGACGTGGAGTCCGAGGCCGCGCACCGCGGCCACGCCGCCCGCCTGTCCGTGCTGGCGGAGGAGACGCCCTCGTCGGGCGGCCGGACGCCGGAGCGGAGTAACAGCGCGGCGTCGGACCGGACGTCGGCGCACAAGCGGCGCCACAACTCCGTCACCGAGTGCCCCGGGGCCGCGCCGGCGCCGGGGCTGGCCGGCCGCCTCAGGACCAGCTCCTCCAGCTGCGAGAACCTGCTGCACTCCGGCGGAGCGGCCAACGGCCACGCCAACGGGCACGCCGCCGCGCAGCCGCAGCTGTCCGTCGACGACCTGTGCGTGTTCCTCAACAACCTGCTGCTCGTCAAGTCGGACGAGAGCGGCTACGAGAGCGACTCGACGCGCAACGGCTCCGAGTCACCAAGGGGCTCCATCCGCTCGGCCTCGGCCGCGGCCTCCACGACCTCCAGGCCGAGGCCGCCCGTCAGCCGCAGCGTGTCCAACACGTCCTCCGTGGTGGACTCCGTCGTGGAGGACGACGTGTTCCTGGAGGGCCAGCCGGCCGTCTCGCCCGGCAGCGACTGCTCCCCGGAGGACGGCGCGGCCGGCAGCAGCGCGCTGTTCGCGCGGAAGAGGGGCATCCGCCGCGGCGACGTCAAGACCCTCGGCATCCTGGGCAGCCGGCGGCCGCAGTCCCTGGCCTGCGACAGGTGGGTACACTGGGTGCGCCGGTACACTGGCCACGTGTCTGCAGTGCTAATGCCCCAACGCCACGCTGACTGTCCTCCAGGTGCAAGAGCAGCGTCGGCAGCAGCAGCAGCGAGGTGAGTGCGGCGAGCACCGTGAGCGCCGAGGCCGCCGACACGCGGACCGCGTCGCCCTCGCCGACACGCCCGCGGCCACTTACCCAGAGGTCAGTTTACTTACAGACGGCTGTTTTGAGTTGGGGAAGGAAAGTAGTTTTACCAGTGGGTGTTCTCGTTTTCCAGACTCGCGCCGCTAGGCCCGCGCAAGCCGCCCCCGCACTCCACCGGCCGCGGCCTGCACTCCATGCTGTCGCAGTCCACGCTGTCGCTCACCACCGTGTCCTCCGGGAGCGCCACGACGGCGTCCTCGACGGCGGGGGCGTACGGCAAGGAGTTCCGGACGATCCGCGTCAGCAAGGACGTGCGCGGCGACCTGGGCGTGCTCATCGAGCGAAAGGAGAGCGGGCCGGCCGGCCCCGCCAGCTACGTGGTGTCCGGCATCGAGACGGGCAGCGCCGTCTACCTGTAAGCGCCACTCTTACAGTGTGCCAGTGCACAGTGGGCTGGAAGACCGGCGCAGGCGGCCAAAACTCTAGACGCGTTTTGAGCTCCAGAGTCACTAAATAGGACTCGAACCGAACGTGTGACCCCACCAATGGACTCCTCGTGCGGAGAGCAATCCATTGGTGGGGTCACACGCTCGGTTCGAGGCCTGTCCGCTCCAAGGCGATCGATCCCTAACTTGAACTGTTTCCGTTCGCAGCGACGGCCGTCTTCGAGTGGGCGACGAGCTCGTCAAGGTCGGGGGGCGGCGCATGCGAGGGCTCACGCTGCAGGAGGCGCGCTCGGCGCTGAGGGCCTCGCCGCAGCAGGTGGAGCTGATCGTGGCCAGGACGCCGACGACGGAGCACGCGGAGCACGCGGAGCACTCCGACGACGCGGCCTCGGCCTCCGCGACGACGGCGACCTCGACGACGCCGGCGCCGTCCGCCGCGGAGGCCGGCAAGGTGACCGGCATGAGGAAGTTCTCCTACCGCACGGAGCAGGTACTTGTTTCGCGGTTTGCCTACCATTTTGGGGATTTGGAGTTGCGTTGTTTTCCTGACGTTGCTGCTGGCCTTGTCGCAGGTGACCCCGAGGAGGAAGGCGCACTCCACCAGCAGCACCGGCAGCACCGGCAGCAGCCCGGCGGCGTCCTCGAGCGGGGCGTCGTCGTCGTCCAGCGCCGCGTCCTCCACGTCGTCCACGGGCCATCCCCCCGCCCCCCTCCCCCACCCCCTCCCCCACCCCGTCCCCCGGCACGGCGGCCACGGCGGCCGCAGGGGCATCCTGGGCACGCTGCCCCGACGGCCCAAGTCCATGTCGATGAGCCTGTTCACCGTCATCTTCCAGAAGGGCTCGGGCCACAAGTCCCTCGGGTTCAGCATCGTCGGGGGCCAGGACTCCCCCAAGGGCAGCCTCGGCATCTTCATCAAGACCATCTTCGAGGCCGGCCAGGCGGCGGCGGAGGGCACGCTCAGAGAAGGTAATTTCATTTCTGATACCATTACGAAGTCAAACTAGACCTTAGGCACAGTACTTGATTAAAATATTTTTTTGTCAGGTGATGAAATTCTTGCGGTCAATGGCAATCCGCTCCAGGGCCTGACTCATTCGCAAGCTATCTCCGTATTCAAGGACATCAAGACAGGGTCTGTTCTCCTTCATGTCGGGAGAAGAGACCAGTTGCATAAAAGGTAATTTGTGTTACAACTTTACTTGTTTTTGGTGGCTATGAATTTTCTGCGCTGATTAGATTTTGTTTTCGTTCAGAAAAGAAATTTGTGTCTGTGATTGAGAGTTTATTTCTTTCCAATTCCAGGAGTAGCAAATCAAAATCGTGTGATGGCTTGGATAAGTTTGATTAGAGACTTAATCCCTCTAGAGTCACATTTATGAGAAGATCAACATATTGTGGTATTGCTGGACATAGCAAGAGTGTATGACTGTGATAACAATTTAAAATAATATTCCATGTTTTGTTATAAATAAATAATTATGTAAATAATAATCTACCAAGGTTTGTAACACAATTGATTATGCATTCGAACTTTGCAATATTTGTTAGTCCTTGCACATTGTTATTCCATCAGTGTAAAATAACCTTCTTACTACATTTATTCAAGCTTCTGTAATTTTACCAGACCCAGTTGAAGATTTATCATCTTCCTTATAACTGGAATTTGAATAATCTAAAAATATACATGTGCAGCCTGCGAGGTACATTGCTTTAAATTATTTAATAATTAATGAATGAATGTATAAAATTAGTAAGTTACCAAAAAAGTGAATAATTTGTGTCCCCTTGGTTTGTATTAATTTTTAGCATGTTTTGAAACATAATATTTGAGTTGTAAATAAATCATTACATCGAATTCCTCACTTGCTTCTTTTCCCCAAGACGCTAGATGAGTTCTGGTGGGTCGGTCGATGGGTTGCCTACTAATCAGGCCCTATGCTAAAACTATCAGTTTTTCGCCAGAAAGAGGCTGTTTAGGGCCCAAATGGCCCTCGAAACAGTGTCAGAAGTCATGAGGGAGTGCCCCAGCACAACGTACTAGAATTTGGTCAAATTTCATGGTTTGGCCCAAACTGTGAAAAAACCTAGATGTATAGGTGAAAATGGTCGACCACCTCCGATTTGTCTGAAATTGATATGGGTCGTTGCTAAGGGTATTATAAATAGATACCTGGTGCTCATTGGTCTTTAAAGCCATCTATTTGAAAATGAATTTTCTCGTGACGCTAGTTGAGCTCTTGCGCTGTGTGGTGCTGTTGTTTTATTTGTGAGGGGTAGAGACAGGGAACAATAAATCTCGGTTCGCCCTTGTATTTCACACTGAATACCTTTATTACAGGAAGTGAATGCTTTGCCCCATCTTGAGCATTACAGACATATTAGGCGCCACTTTGAGAGTAAGCCATGCCCCCACAGAATCCACTCATGTGTGCTCATAATTTTTATCAACTTTGCTGAAACGGGTTGGTCCTATTGGCTAAGATTCAATTTGTTGACATGGCATAAGAGGGAGGAATTAATGGTATTTTTTGTTGTTTAATTCATATCTTGAAAAAATTACCAGCAGGTAGGAAAGTTACAGACAGAATCAGAAATATTTCAGCAAAGTAAATATTAAAACAATCAACACATGTAGAAGTTCTGTTGGAATAAGTAAATCCACAAGATGTTTTTCATTCTGTCTTCTTTAAATTTTGTAGCTACATATCCAAACTATGAGAAGTTAAAATTTGCTTCATGCATTGAGTTAAATTGATGTCTGTTCTTAGCATTCACAATTCAAAAACACATAACAAAAATTAATGAAAATATGAACAGAAAACAAAAGACTTGTTTAACGTAGAGATGAGACCATTTTAACCGAACTACCCAAAGTCCAGCATGGACAATGGGAACTTAAATAAAATCACAAAATACAAAAAAAGTATGAGAAGCCTGAATGATGCAGGTAAACAATTTAGTAACATTAATTGACGCCTAGTAATGTTTTGCTGTTGACTTATCAGTTTTCAAAAACATTTTCTACCATCTATTTAGTAAGTTGGGAACTGATAACACAAGTGTTGGTTGGCACTGATTCATAGGAGCGTCAATTGTGAATGACAAAGAATATTAAATAATAATTGAGACTTTCATTTGAGCAAGACTCACTCATTTGAAATTGGGATCATCTACGCAATCTGGGTGCACAACATTTACACAGTGCTGGTAGATTTAAAAAGAAGAATATTACGACAACCATGCTGCACATTTAGACAAACACATCAGGCAGCAAATAATTAGAAATTTGTAAAATTTTAGTTTACCTCAGCATTTTGGTAAGATATGAGATGGATAAAATTAACACACATATAGGCTGCTAACTTAGAATGACATGGCATTTTCAGAAAGGTTGGCTCCTTCTCCTTAAAATACAGTCTATTTTTTGTGGGAAAAATTATAAGGGTTGCTACCACCGGTCTATCATCAGACACGCACTCAGGTTTGTTCTGACAATGATGAAGAAACTTTCATCTTTGTGCAGTGTTCCAAAAAGAAATTTGGAGGAGTACCCCTATTTCTCAATGGAATACACTGAGTGCAAAGAGTCGTCTTCAGGGGCCCAGTTTCTGAAGCGACTACTGTCTGGCGAAAGAGCGAAGGATGAGTCTCATCCTGAGCTTTGCCTCATCACATGGAAGAAAAGAAAGCACACTAAATAATTTTGATTTGGCGGACACACAACTCTCTGTTGCCACATACCTATGCTTCTAATGTGGAACATTTTTCATCAATGAAAATCAATGTCAAAATTTGGGATTAAATCTTCATTTAAATTGAGTTTCAAAACTGTTGAACCCTCTCAAGGATTTTTTTTCTATAATGATGATTTTCACTTTACAGCACGATGTTAGCACCAAAGATTAGCAGCAGGCTTAAGCCTACATAGAATTAATCACTTCAAGGTAAACATAAAAAAGTTATGTACACTTCCTACTTATAACAATTTGATTTGATATGACGAATTTCCTCTATGCAGTGCTAAAGAGGCTGGTTATCACAAAAGATGAGTTCACTGATGAACTCTGACTGAACGGAGCAAAACTCTGCCAAAAATAAATGTAGCGACCAAATGCGCCTCAATAATGACAACAATATAACAACAACAAGAACAGTAGGTATTTACAAATACAAATTCAGGATTCAGGAGAGGCCGCAGCTTTTCACTAAGCTGAATTTTGTCCTAAAGCAGTCCAAAGAGTTTAGAATCTTGCAATTGTACTACAAATGTGCTTCTTTAAAACAAGCTCAAGATACAGAGTGCATTTTTAAATTCTAAAATTTCTACTCCACCCATCCCTTATTATTAATACAACAGCAACCGGAGATTCAGCAATTTAAATAACTATTATTTCCTATATTACATAAATACATGGCAACAATGTCATCAAATGAAACATACCTTAGAGATTGGTCGATTCAAAACCAGTTAATATGTATCAAACATTACAGAGTATTTATACAGATAAATAGTACACAATATATCATACA
Organism: Thrips palmi; assembly: GCF_012932325.1. Lineage (NCBI taxonomy): Eukaryota > Metazoa > Arthropoda > Insecta > Thysanoptera > Thripidae > Thrips > Thrips palmi. The sequence goes on along the minus strand of NW_023144627.1, from coordinate 20,592,458 downwards.
GAAGTTAATTTACACAATATATAGTGAATTTAAAAGTGGAAGCACTTGTGTTGAGTTATTATCCTACAATAGTGTGCAAGTAGTCTCAGTATCATCCTTAAAATTAATTTGTACAAAGCAGTGCGTTTTGTCCTTCAATTCCTAACAAACAACTTAAGTGGGCATGCTTTTTTTCCGTCATAATTCACATAATTAACTATACAACTATACTCACCACCAACACACCCACAACTATTTGGTGGAAAATATGTTTGACATCCGTACAAAAATAAGAATGGGAGAGATTTTGTCTGGCGAATCACTTACGGACACCGTTGAATAACTTAAGAGAACCCAGTGACAACTGATAACGCATTTTTCCTTTGATTTCACAATGGCAAGAGATAAGAATTAAAATTAAAAAAAAAAAAAAACTTAAAAAAATAACAGGATGTTTTGTTGATATGCGCACAGACTGTGCTAGAAAGACGGTAGACATTTGTGACAAATTGAAAATTTTTGCCTCCATTTCAAGAAATTTCAAAGCGGCTCTTTCAAATATGTCAGAAAAGATTGTGGGAGAGACCACCCATTGTCGCTTGAAATTGCTTGAGTGAGCATGATGTGACATCAAGCTGGAGATGCCGGTCTTCCTCACAACAGAGCAGCAGCTTCGTGGCCTTCGGCCACATTGGTGCTGGTCGAGCCCGTTGGACCAGGAGACTGTGAAACGACTAAATCCACCTGCTGTCCGACTGGTGTGCAGGCTGGAACCACAGGGCATTCAATAAAGTACTCTGCTGCAAGCCAATCGAACACAGTCAAGTCGGAACAACCCACAGTGGGCCATAAGACCGGTGGAGGCGGCCAAAACTCTAGACGCGTTTTGAGCTCCAGAGTCGCTGAACAAGACTCGAACCGAACGTGTGACCCCACCAATGGATTCCTCGTTCGGAGAGCAATCCATTGGTGGGGTCACACGTTCGGTTCGAGTCCCATTTAGAGACTCTGGAGCTCAAAACGCGTCGAGAGTTTTGTCCGCCTCCCCCGGTCTTCTGGCCCACTGTGCAACCCTCACCTTGGTAGTGGCCGGAGCCGGGCCGGCCGACCAGCGCGCCCGCCTTGCTGTTGTGGTCGTTGTGGTCCGCGATGGCCGTGGTGGCGGTGGGCATGCCGCTGGACGAGGGGCGGCCGCCCGAGCGCCGCCGGTACGTCGTGCTCATGGTGAGGCGCCGGACGTTCTTCTCGGGGTGGAACAGGATGATGTACACCTTGGGCGCGAACAGGCAGCCCAGCGACACCCAGGCGGACAGCGAGATGGACACACACAGCGTCAGCGCCTGGACCTGCGAGCGACAGCGCGTTCAAAAACAGTGAACATGGAGCCAGGCCACAATCATTCGAACCTAAACCCGTACCTCCTGAGCGTGGCGCGTGGTGAAGTAGATGGGCAGGAAGGCCAGCCAGATGACGCAAGTGGTGTACATGGTGAACACGATGAACTTGCTCTCGTTGAAGTTCTCCGGGATCTTGCGCGTCTTAAAGGCGTACACCGTGCACGTGCAGATGAGCAGGATGTTGTAGAGCTGGGACAGCAGGAAGGACTCGTCGTGGATGCGGCACTTGAGCCACACCTGCCGCCGGTCCGGGTAGTCGAACCGCGTCCCCGGCGGCTCCACCACCAGCCACGCGAACGTGCCCAGCGTCTGCACCAGGATCAGGGCCACCGTGATGAGCACCTGCAGCAGCAAGCGGAACCACACGAATGTCAGAAAAGCGAAAACCCCTGCCGCGCGGAACCGCGCGGAGTATGTCCGAGGCGGCGTGAAGGGTCCGTGGCCACGGGGTATCTGCGGCGGTCAGCGCGGATACTCCTCGCTCGTCCCCTGCGCCCAGAAGGCGACCAAAACTCTGAACGCGTTTTGAGCTCCAGAGTCGCTAATAGGGACTCGAATCGAACGTGTGACCCCACCAAATGGATTGCTCTCCGAACGAGGAATCCATTGGTGGCGTCACACGTTCAGTTCGCGCCCCATTTAGCGACTCTGGAGCTCAACACGCGTCCGGGATTTCGACCGGCTCCGGCTGTGGCTGCGGCAACAACCTGAGACTTGGGGCTAATGAACTTGGGCCTGCGCGCGGACTTGGAGGCCGAGTCGAAGATGCGCGAGATGCGGTTCGTCTTGGTGAGCAGCGCGGAGTAGGTGATGCAGAAGCCCATGCCGACGGAGAAGCGCTGCATGGTGCACGTGGTGAGCGAGGGCTTCTGCAGCAGGACGAACGTGTTGGCGAAGCAGAGGGTGATGCCCATCAGCAGCGCGTAGCTCAGCTCGCGGCCCGTCGCGCGGACCTGCAACAACCCGCACACAAATGACCACTCCCAGTCGACAAACAGGACTCGAACCGAACGTGTGACCCCACCGATGGATTCCTCTTCCGGAGGGCAATCCATTGGTGGGGTCACACATGAGATTAGGGCACCTAACCTAACCTAACCTAACCTAACCTTACCTAACCTAACCTAACCCAACCCAACCCAACCTAACCCAACCTAACCTAACCTAACCTAACCTGACCTAACCTAACCTGACCTAACCTGACCTAACCTAACCTAACCTAACCTAACCTAACCTAACCAAACACGACCCAACCTAAGCAAAATTTTTTCCGTCCGATGGGGCCAGAATGGCCTTAGCAGGGCTAGGTTAGGCTAGGTTAGTGCAACCCAGGCTTGGGAAGCCTGTCCGGAAGAAATAAATTTCGCCTTAACCTAACCTAACCTAACCTAACCCAACCTAACACGACCTAACCTAAGCAAAATTTTTTCCGTCCGATGGGGCCAGAATGGCCTTAGAAGGGCTAGGTTAGGCTAGGTTAGTGCAACCCAGGCTTGGGAAGCCTGTCCGGAAGAAATAAATTTCGCCTTAACCTAACCTAACCTAACCCAACCTAACACGACCCAACCTAAGCAAAATTTTTTCCGTCCGATGGGGCCAGAATGGCCTTAGCAGGGCTAGGTTAGGCTAGGTTAGTGCAACCCAGGCTTGGGAAGCCTGTCCGGAAGAAATAAATTTCGCCTTAACCTAACCTAACCTAACCCAACCTAACACGACCCAACCTAAGCAAAAATTTTTCCGTCCGATGGGGCCAGAATGGCCTTAGCAGGGCTAGGTTAGGCTAGGTTAGTGCAACCCAGGCTTGGGAAGCCTGTCCGGAAAGAATAAATTTCGCCTTATCCTAACCTAACCTAACCTAACCCAACCTAACACGACCCAACCTAAGCAAAATTTTTTCCGTCCGATGGGGCCAGAATGGCCTTAGCAGGGCTAGGTTAGGCTAGGTTAGTGCAACCCAGGCTTGGGAAGCCTGTCCGAAAGAAATAAATTTCGCCTTAACCTAACCTAACCTAACCCAACCTAACACGACCCAACCTAAGCAAAATTTTTTCCGTCCGATGGGGCCAGAATGGCCTTAGCAGGGCTAGGTTAGGCTAGGTTAGTGCAACCCAGGCTTGGGAAGCCTGTCCGGAAGAAATAAATTTCGCCTTAACCTAACCTAACCTAACCTAACCCAACCTAACACGACCCAACCTAAGCAAAATTTTTTCCGTCCGATGGGGCCAGAATGGCCTTAGCAGGGCTAGGTTAGGCTAGGTTAGTGCAACCCAGGCTTGGGAAGCCTGTCCGGAAGAAATAAATTTCGCCTTAACCTAACCTAACCTAACCTAACCCAACCTAACACGACCCAACCTAAGCAAAATTTTTTCCGTCCGATGGGGCCAGAATGGCCTTAGCAGGGCTAGGTTAGGCTAGGTTAGTGCAACCCAGGCTTGGGAAGCCTGTCCGGAAGAAATAAATTTCGCCTTAACCTAACCTAACCTAACCCAACCTAACACGACCCAACCTAAGCAAAATTTTTTCCGTCCGATGGGGCCAGAATGGCCTTAGCAGGGCTAGGTTAGGCTAGGTTAGTGCAACCCAGGCTTGGGAAGCCTGTCCGGAAGAAATAAATTTCGCCTTAACCTAACCTAACCTAACCTAACCCAACCTAACACGACCCAACCTAAGCAAAATTTTTTCCGTCCGATGGGGCCAGAATGGCCTTAGCAGGGCTAGGTTAGGCTAGGTTAGTGCAACCCAAGCTTGGGAAGCCTGTCCGGAAGAAATAAATTTCGCCTTAACCTAACCTAACCTAACCCAACCTAACACGACCCAACCTAAGCAAAATTTTTTCCGTCCGATGGGGCCAGAATGGCCTTAGCAGGGCTAGGTTAGGCTAGGTTAGTGCAACCCAGGCTTGGGAAGCCTGTCCGGAAGAAATAAATTTCGCCTTAACCTAACCTAACCTAACCTAACCCAACCTAACACGACCCAACCTAGGCAAAATTTTTCCGTCCGATGGGGCCAGAATGGCCTTAGCAGGGCTAGGTTAGGCTAGGTTAGTGCAACCCAGACTTGGGAAGCCTGTCCGGAAGAAATAAATTTCGCCTTAACCTAACCTAACCTAACCCAACCTAACACGACCCAACCTAAGCAAAATTTTTTCCGTCCGATGGGGCCAGAATGGCCTTAGCAGGGCTAGGTTAGGCTAGGTTAGTGCAACCCAGGCTTGGGAAGCCTGTCCGGAAGAAATAAATTTCGCCTTAACCTAACCTAACCTAACCTAACCCAACCTAACACGACCCAACCTAGGCAAAATTTTTTCCGTCCGATAGGGCCAGAATGGCCTTAGCAGGGCTAGGTTAGGCTAGGTTAGTGCAACCCAGACTTGGGAAGCCTGTCCGGAAGAAATAAATTTCGCCTTAACCTAACCTAACCTAACCCAACCTAACACGACCCAACCTAAGCAAAATTTTTTCCGTCCGATGGGGCCAGAATGGCCTTAGCAGGGCTAGGTTAGGCTAGGTTAGTGCAACCCAGGCTTGGGAAGCCTGTCCGGAAGAAATAAATTTCGCCTTAACCTAACCTAACCTAACCCAACCTAACACGACCCAACCTAGGCAAAATTTTTCCGTCCGATGGGGCCAGAATGGCCTTAGCAGGGCTAGGTTAGGCTAGGTTAGTGCAACCCAGGCTTGGGAAGCCTGTCCGGAAGAAATAAATTTCGCCTTAACCTAACCTAACCTAACCTAACCCAACCTAACACGACCCAACCTAAGCAAATTTTTTCCGTCCGATGGGGCCAGAATGGCCTTAGCAGGGCTAGGTTAGGCTAGGTTAGTGCAACCCAGGCTTGGGAAGCCTGTCCGGAAGAAATAAATTTCGCCTTAACCTAACCTAACCTAACCTAACCCAACCTAACACGACCCAACCTAAGCAAAATTTTTTCCGTCCGATGGGGCCAGAATGGCCTTAGCAGGGCTAGGTTAGGCTAGGTTAGTGCAACCCAGGCTTGGGAAGCCTGTCCGGAAGAAATAAATTCCGCCTTAACCTAACCTAACCTAACCTAACCCAACCTAACACGACCCAACCTAAGCAAAATTTTTTCCGTCCGATGGGGCCAGAATGGCCTTAGCAGGGCTAGGTTAGGCTAGGTTAGTGCAACCCAAGCTTGGGAAGCCTGTCCGGAAGAAATAAATTTCGCCTTAACCTAACCTAACCTAACCCAACCTAACACGACCCAACCTAAGCAAAATTTTTTCCGTCCGATGGGGCCAGAATGGCCTTAGCAGGGCTAGGTTAGGCTAGGTTAGTGCAACCCAGGCTTGGGAAGCCTGTCCGGAAGAAATAAATTTCGCCTTAACCTAACCTAACCTAACCCAACCTAACACGACCCAACCTAGGCAAAATTTTTTCCGTCCGATGGGGCCAGAATGGCCTTAGCAGGGCTAGGTTAGGCTAGGTTAGTGCAACCCAGGCTTGGGAAGCCTGTCCGGAAGAAATAAATTTCGCCTTAACCTAACCTAACCTAACCTAACCCAACCTAACACGACCCAACCTAGGCAAAATTTTTTCCGTCCGATAGGGCCAGAATGGCCTTAGCAGGGCTAGGTTAGGCTAGGTTAGTGCAACCCAGACTTGGGAAGCCTGTCCGGAAGAAATAAATTTCGCCTTAACCTAACCTAACCTAACCCAACCTAACACGACCAACCTAAGCAAAATTTTTCCGTCCGATGGGGCCAGAATGGCCTTAGCAGGGCTAGGTTAGGCTAGGTTAGTGCAACCCAGGCTTGGGAAGCCTGTCCGGAAGAAATATATTTCGCCTTAACCTAACCTAACCTAACCCAACCTAACACGACCCAATCTAAGCAAAATTTTTTCCGTCCGATGGGGCCAGAATGGCCTTAGCAGGGCTAGGTTAGGCTAGGTTAGTGCAACCCAAGCTTGGGAAGTCTGTCCGGCGAAATGAATTTCGCCTTACCCAACCTAACCTAACCTACCCAACGTAACCTAACCTAACCTAACCTAACCTAGCCTTACCTTACCTAACCTAACCTAACCTAACCTAACCTTACCTAACCCAACCTAACCTAACATAAATTAAGCAACCTAACATAATCTAACCTAACCTAATTCATCCCAACCTAACCTTACCTAACCCAACTTAACCTAACCCAACCTAACCTAACCTTACAGCCCTTATCTCATGGGTCACACGTTCGGTTCGAATCCCATTGGACTGGGCACATTGAGAACGTAGTCATGCATGCGAACTTTCTCGTAACACAAAAATCCCACAAAACCTAACCTAACCTAACCCAACCTAACACGACCCAACCTAGGCAAATTTTTTCCGTCCGATAGGGCCAGAATGGCCTTAGCAGGGCTAGGTTAGGCTAGGTTAGTGCAACCCAGACTTGGGAAGCCTGTCCGGAAGAAATAAATTTCGCCTTAACCTAACCTAACCTAACCCAACCTAACACGACCCAACCTAAGCAAAATTTTTTCCGTCCGATGGGGCCAGAATGGCCTTAGCAGGGCTAGGTTAGGCTAGGTTAGTGCAACCCAGGCTTGGGAAGCCTGTCCGGAAGAAATAAATTCGCCTTAACCTAACCTAACCTAACCCAACCTAACACGACCCAACCTAGGCAAAATTTTCTCCGTCCGATGGGGCCAGAATGGCCTTAGCAGGGCTAGGTTAGGCTAGGTTAGTGCAACCCAGGCTTGGGAAGCCTGTCCGGAAGAAATAAATTTCGCCTTAACCTAACCTAACCTAACCTAACCCAACCTAACACGACCCAACCTAAGCAAATTTTTTTCCGTCCGATGGGGCCAGAATGGCCTTAGCAGGGCTAGGTTAGGCTAGGTTAGTGCAACCCAGGCTTGGGAAGCCTGTCCGGAAGAAATAAATTTCGCCTTAACCTAACCTAACCTAACCCAACCTAACACGACCCAACCTAAGCAAAATTTTTTCCGTCCGATGGGGCCAGAATGGCCTTAGCAGGGCTAGGTTAGGCTAGGTTAGTGCAACCCAGGCTTGGGAAGCCTGTCCGGAAGAAATAAATTCCGCCTTAACCTAACCTAACCTAACCTAACCCAACCTAACACGACCCAACCTAAGCAAAATTTTTTCCGTCCGATGGGGCCAGAATGGCCTTAGCAGGGCTAGGTTAGGCTAGGTTAGTGCAACCCAAGCTTGGGAAGCCTGTCCGGAAGAAATAAATTTCGCCTTAACCTAACCTAACCTAACCCAACCTAACACGACCCAACCTAAGCAAAATTTTTTCCGTCCGATGGGGCCAGAATGGCCTTAGCAGGGCTAGGTTAGGCTAGGTTAGTGCAACCCAGGCTTGGGAAGCCTGTCCGGAAGAAATAAATTTCGCCTTAACCTAACCTAACCTAACCCAACCTAACACGACCCAACCTAGGCAAAATTTTTTCCGTCCGATGGGGCCAGAATGGCCTTAGCAGGGCTAGGTTAGGCTAGGTTAGTGCAACCCAGGCTTGGGAAGCCTGTCCGGAAGAAATAAATTTCGCCTTAACCTAACCTAACCTAACCTAACCCAACCTAACACGACCCAACCTAGGCAAAATTTTTTCCGTCCGATAGGGCCAGAATGGCCTTAGCAGGGCTAGGTTAGGCTAGGTTAGTGCAACCCAGACTTGGGAAGCCTGTCCGGAAGAAATAAATTTCGCCTTAACCTAACCTAACCTAACCCAACCTAACACGACCCAACCTAAGCAAAATTTTTTCCGTCCGATGGGGCCAGAATGGCCTTAGCAGGGCTAGGTTAGGCTAGGTTAGTGCAACCCAGGCTTGGGAAGCCTGTCCGGAAGAAATATATTTCGCCTTAACCTAACCTAACCTAACCCAACCTAACACGACCCAATCTAAGCAAAATTTTTTCCGTCCGATGGGGCCAGAATGGCCTTAGCAGGGCTAGGTTAGGCTAGGTTAGTGCAACCCAAGCTTGGGAAGTCTGTCCGGGCGAAATGAATTTCGCCTTAACCCAACCTAACCTAACCTACCCCAACGTAACCTAACCTAACCTAACCTAACCTAGCCTTACCTTACCTAACCTAACCTAACCTAACCTAACCTTACCTAACCCAACCTAACCTAACATAAATTAAGCCAACCTAACATAATCTAACCTAACCTAATTCATCCCAACCTAACCTTACCTAACCCAACTTAACCTAACCCAACCTAACCTAACCTTACAGCCCTTATCTCATGGGTCACACGTTCGGTTCGAATCCCATTGGACTGGGCACATTGAGAACGTAGTCATGCATGCGAACTTTCTCGTAACACAAAAATCCCACAAAAACCTAACCTAACCTAACCCAACCTAACACGACCCAACCTAGGCAAAATTTTTTCCGTCCGATAGGGCCAGAATGGCCTTAGCAGGGCTAGGTTAGGCTAGGTTAGTGCAACCCAGACTTGGGAAGCCTGTCCGGAAGAAATAAATTTCGCCTTAACCTAACCTAACCTAACCCAACCTAACACGACCCAACCTAAGCAAAATTTTTTCCGTCCGATGGGGCCAGAATGGCCTTAGCAGGGCTAGGTTAGGCTAGGTTAGTGCAACCCAGGCTTGGGAAGCCTGTCCGGAAGAAATAAATTTCGCCTTAACCTAACCTAACCTAACCCAACCTAACACGACCCAACCTAGGCAAAATTTTCTCCGTCCGATGGGGCCAGAATGGCCTTAGCAGGGCTAGGTTAGGCTAGGTTAGTGCAACCCAGGCTTGGGAAGCCTGTCCGGAAGAAATAAATTTCGCCTTAACCTAACCTAACCTAACCTAACCCAACCTAACACGACCCAACCTAAGCAAATTTTTTTCCGTCCGATGGGGCCAGAATGGCCTTAGCAGGGCTAGGTTAGGCTAGGTTAGTGCAACCCAGGCTTGGGAAGCCTGTCCGGAAGAAATAAATTTCGCCTTAACCTAACCTAACCTAACCCAACCTAACACGACCCAACCTAAGCAAAATTTTTTCCGTCCGATGGGGCCAGAATGGCCTTAGCAGGGCTAGGTTAGGCTAGGTTAGTGCAACCCAGGCTTGGGAAGCCTGTCCGGAAGAAATAAATTCCGCCTTAACCTAACCTAACCTAACCTAACCCAACCTAACACGACCCAACCTAAGCAAAATTTTTTCCGTCCGATGGGGCCAGAATGGCCTTAGCAGGGCTAGGTTAGGCTAGGTTAGTGCAACCCAAGCTTGGGAAGCCTGTCCGGAAGAAATAAATTTCGCCTTAACCTAACCTAACCTAACCCAACCTAACACGACCCAACCTAAGCAAAATTTTTTCCGTCCGATGGGGCCAGAATGGCCTTAGCAGGGCTAGGTTAGGCTAGGTTAGTGCAACCCAGGCTTGGGAAGCCTGTCCGGAAGAAATAAATTTCGCCTTAACCTAACCTAACCTAACCTAACCCAACCTAACACGACCCAACCTAGGCAAAATTTTTTCCGTCCGATGGGGCCAGAATGGCCTTAGCAGGGCTAGGTTAGGCTAGGTTAGTGCAACCCAGGCTTGGGAAGCCTGTCCGGAAGAAATAAATTTCGCCTTAACCTAACCTAACCTAACCTAACCCAACCTAACACGACCCAACCTAGGCAAAATTTTTTCCGTCCGATAGGGCCAGAATGGCCTTAGCAGGGCTAGGTTAGGCTAGGTTAGTGCAACCCAGACTTGGGAAGCCTGTCCGGAAGAAATAAATTTCGCCTTAACCTAACCTAACCTAACCCAACCTAACACGACCCAACCTAAGCAAAATTTTTTCCGTCCGATGGGGCCAGAATGGCCTTAGCAGGGCTAGGTTAGGCTAGGTTAGTGCAACCCAGGCTTGGGAAGCCTGTCCGGAAGAAATATATTTCGCCTTAACCTAACCTAACCTAACCCAACCTAACACGACCCAATCTAAGCAAAATTTTTTCCGTCCGATGGGGCCAGAATGGCCTTAGCAGGGCTAGGTTAGGCTAGGTTAGTGCAACCCAAGCTTGGGAAGTCTGTCCGGGCGAAATGAATTTCGCCTTAACCCAACCTAACCTAACCTACCCCAACGTAACCTAACCTAACCTAACCTAACCTAGCCTTACCTTACCTAACCTAACCTAACCTAACCTTACCTAACCCAACCTAACCTAACATAAATTAAGCCAACCTAACATAATCTAACCTAACCTAATTCATCCCAACCTAACCTTACCTAACCCAACTTAACCTAACCCAACCTAACCTAACCTTACAGCCCTTATCTCATGGGTCACACGTTCGGTTCGAATCCCATTGGACTGGGCACATTGAGAACGTAGTCATGCATGCGAACTTTCTCGTAACACAAAAATCCCTCGGTTTGTTTTTGACGCGATGGGAAATAAAAGCGACAGAAATGCGATCGGCAGGCGGTGATGACGGATTTGTGGGGCGTTGCCGGGCAGGGCGGCAGGGCGGCAGGGCGGGGGGGAAGGCCATATAAGCGGCCATGGGCTGCTGCGCCGCTGTCGCCGCTGTCGCTGTCACCGCGACCGTGCCGCGACGCAGGGCGGTGGGGCCGGACAGCAGACTGTCGTCGCTCTGTCTCTCTCGCACCTGCACGGGGCGCCCCGCGAGTGCGAGAGAGACAGAGGACAGGGCGACACGCGGCAGCGGCGTCGTAAAGGGGCCGTCATCGCTTTACGGCGACGCTCTTCTTGTCGGACGTCCACACCGCGATTCCTTGCCTCACGTTGCACAGTGGGCGAGAGGACCGGTGGAGGCTGCCGATGCCGAAACCCCGGACGCGTTTTGAGCTCCAGAGTCGCTAAATGGGACTCGAATCGAGCGTGTGACCCCACCAATGGATTGCCCTCCGCACGAGGAATCCATTGCGATACCCCCCTGCAACAAGCAACTATCTACGCCCACTGTCTCGATAACCGACTATCTACGCGCGCTCTCCCGACAACCGGCTATCTACACGAACTGTCTGGATAACCGTCTATCTGCTTTCTCCACCTCGCGAGATTGAATGCTTTTATTTATCCAACCAATTAAGTTGCCCTCGCAAAACCTTTATCAAAACTTGTCAAAAGTTTGTCAAAGCAAGATTAAGTATGGTTTAAACGGGTCGCTTTAAGTGTCATGGAGAAAAATACTTCGTTGTACGACAACCCTAACCTCGCTACGATGTTGGATAGTCGGTTATCCAGACAGCCCATGTAGATAGCCGGTTGTCGGGAGAGCGCCCGTAGATAGTCGGTTATCGAGACAGTGAGCGTAGATAGCTGCTTGTTGCAGGGGAGTATCGATTGGTGGGGTCACTCGTTCGGTTCGAGATCCTTTTAGCGACTCTGGAGCTCAAAACGCGTCCAGCGTTTGTAGCCGCCTCCACCGGTCTTCTGGCCCACTGTGCCCTGCAGGCTGCGTTCGTCGAGGGGGTGCGAGGGAGACAGCACGCATGTTTGCGTTTCATAAATTGTGAGTGCTTTGGGAAAGGACACGACTTCACATATGCAGACACTTAGTGATTCGTCTCCCTGACGGACAGGAACGGAAAGGGAGGAAAAAGAGGGGGGGGGGGCAATGAAGAAAAGAAAGGGAAAGGGAGAGAAGGACAGAAGGCAAAAGGCAGCAAGAACAGGGAAAGTTGAAAGGGCGGGGTTGGTAAGTGCAGTGAAGTCCGAGAGAGCCAGCCGAGCTTTTCCGAAGACTCGTTTCGTCTCCCTCCGTCTCTCTCTCTCTCTCTCTCTGGCCCCAACTGCAGGACGCCAGATGAGTGCGAGAGAGACAGAGCAGCGGAGAGACTCTCCGGCATCAGTCCGTAGAGCTGGTGGAGCCACGTGGCGAGGAACGGTGGCCATCAGGTGTCACAACTTGAGTGCGGGCAAGGGAAGGGGTTGGGCGAGGAGGGGGTGGGGGCGGGGGCCGAGGGCTGGCGGCAGAGTCCGCTGGAAATGTCCTTCGCGACCGAAAGGAAGTGCAAAAAAGTGCTGATGGCCTCCCGAAAAGAAAAAGAAGGAATAAAAGGATGAAGGGCGCAGAATTATATCGCCCCAGAGTGCAGCTTCCCCGAAACGCACTGCAGGGAATTGGCGCCTTGGCCTGTTTAGCAGTGGCGCTCTCTCTCTCTCTCTCTCTCTCTCTCTCTCTCTCTCTCTCTCTCTCTCTCTCTCTCTCTCTCCTCACCAGCGGCGTGTCGTTGTACCGCACGAAGACGCCGACCGTGGCCAGCGTGAAGGCGATCCCCGAGGCCGAGATGATGATGGGTCCGTAGGCCACGGGCGAGAAGAAGGGGATGTACTGGACCTGCAACGGGAGCGGCGGTGTCAACCAGTGCCCCACCAACAGAAGAACGGTGGAGGCGGCCAAAACTCTGGACGCGTGCAGAGCTCCAGAGTCGCTGAGCAGGACCGGAACCGAACGTGTGACCCCACCAATGGACTCCTCGTTCGGAGAGCAATCCATTGGTGGGGTCACACGTTCGGTTCGAGTCCTGCTTAGCGACTCTGGAGCCATCTTGAATTTTGGCCGCCTCCACCGGTCCTCTGGCAAATGCACTGTGCAGCTTTCAAGGCTGTCTCGGTGTGGTCTGGCCTTTAATGGTAATGGTAATGGCAGGGCCGCCCGGCAGGTAGGCAACTCAGCGCACGGCTGCGCGGCGGGACTGCCTACCCCGCCGACTGCAGGCGCTTCGCACCTCTCTCTCTCTCTCTCTCTCTCTCTCTCTCTCTCTCTCTCTCTCCCGCACTCACGAGGTGGCCCGGCGTCGGTGCGAGAGAGACAGAGCGTTGTACTCACGTCGAGTTCGTAGCAGGACCGCTTGTCCGGGTAGGGCCAGAAGCCCTTGCCGCAGTCGGCGCACGTGGACTCGTTGTAGACGAACTCGTACTCCTCACACGTGTCGCAGATCCAGCAGCAGACGTCGCCCTGCAACACAAAAGTGACGTCACATTTTCAAGTGTTTTTATTTTCCGGTCTTATTGTTTACAACTTTTTTTGTTGTTGTAAAAACCGCGGTTTTGCCCACCGCAATCTCTAACACCAAGAGCTCCAACTGCCGTGTGGTTCAGGGGTCTCTCTCTCTCTCTCTCTCTCTCTCTCTCTCTCTCTCTCTCTCTCTCTCTCTCTCTCTCTCTCTCTCTCACCGCGAGTGCGAAGGAGACAGAGCGAGGCCCGCGGCAAACCAATTAAGCGAGTCTTAAATGCAGCCGCGTAACAAAGACAGTGCCAGCGCCTTCCAACAAAGACGGAAAACCAGAAAGGCAAAACAATAAAACCCTCATTATTATCCCAGGTGCACCGCGCCGCCCGGCCCGGCCCGGCCTTCCCTTTGACAATAACAGCCGCCCCGCCCCGCCCCGCCCCGAGTGGGAAATGACTCTTTGCGGTGTGGACAAACATCCGCGGGCAGAGAAATAGTGGAGGACTTAGAGGCGGCTAAGGGCGGCGAGAGAGAACGGGGTGACTACCGCACTGCAAAGAATTTCAAACCGACTTCGGCCGCCCATGGTCCGGTCCGGAAGGGACGCTTCGTCGGAGGCAAGTAGTGGCCGAAGAACTTTAAACTAGTTGCAAAGAAACATTCTTAAATTTAAAGGAAGAATTTGTGATGCCCATTTTAATTCAAAGATGTGTACTCGCTGCGGATAAAAAGTTTAAAAATGTTTGTACCTGAAATTTACTGATTTAATGGAGGTCGCTCTCTTGCACTCTGCAGGAGCGTTCGGTCCATTCGGTAGGGGTGCGATAAAGGTAAATTAGGGCGACGAAAATGACTCCTAGGAATCAGTCCGCCGGGGCGTCCGGCTGGCGGTTCTTTCAATCCACCCCCACGACACTGCTAAACCCGAAACCTGAAACCCACACGGTCAGACTTGGTCCTGAAAGATTCAGGACCGTAACGCGTCCCTGAGGTAGCCGGACACCCGTTTCCAGGACGGGAGTGGCGAAATTCAACCAGTTTGCCGTTTGGTCCTGGAAACGGGTGTCATTGGCGACGTTTGTCACCCGTTTCCAGGACGGTTCGGAATGTTTGGGGCTCTCGGTCCTGGAAACGAGTCTCGGCGGGCCCAAGACGCCGAAGTAAGACCAGTTGGCACCTGGTAGCTTGCACACTGAACTACATTGTACCGCTGGGCAATGATGCGCCATTCCCGCAGTGCGTTTCATGGAAAAAATCGGCAGCAAAAAGTGGCAATACGAAAGTCTCAAGGAGACCCGCCGATCAGCTTCGGTGTTCTTATGGGAACCGGGCCTTCATCCGACGCATCCCTGCCGCGCAATTCGACAGATTAGTGGAGTTCGTTTTGGGGCGGGCCCCACCCGAAGTGCGCGCGGTTTCTGTGGTACAGTGAGAGTCCAGATTCAGAGGCCTTACCTCAGAGGGGTCACATTGGGTATTTGAACCCGCGACCCCGAGTGCCGAGTCTAGTCAACTCCTCTACCCTGACCGCTCAGCCACCGAACCAGCTTGTCGGCGGCGATGTCGCAACTCCTCTTGAGCTGCCGTTCGAGAAATCTGGTCCCGAAAAAAGGGTACCTGGAGCGGTCTCGAACCCGGGACCTGCCGTTTCCCCACATCATGCTCTTAACCACTGAGCCACCGGGACGCCATGGCACCCGCCCTGCCTGCGCAGGTACCCAATCTTCTGTGGATATACCTCCCCAAGCAATTGGTCGCCAAAAAAATTGTGTATACTACCGGTCCCAAACCCCGGGGACCTCCCGCTTCCCGCGACATGCTCTTAACCACTGAGCCACCGGGACGCCATGGCACCCGCCCTGCCTGCGCAGGTACCCAATCTTCTCTGGATATACCCCCCCAAGCAATTGGTCGCCGAAAAAATTGTGTATTTTACCGGTCCCGAACCGGGACCTGCCGCTTCCCCATCATGCTCTTTACCACTGAGCTACCGGGGACCATGGTGCTCGCTCTGCCAGCGCTGGTTCTCAATCCTCTCCGGATAGACCTCCTCAAGAAGTTTGTTGCCGTTGCCAAAAAATTTTGCTCATGGCACTAGTCTCGAACCCGAGACCTGCCAGTCAGGAACGCAGCTTCAAACCACTGCGCCACCAGTTTGCTATGACGCCGCACTCCTAGCGCCGAACTTATAATTTGTCCAGCATCAAGCGAGGGGTGGCTATTCAAGTTTGGCGCTAGGTGGATTGCGTGCGTAGCAACCTGATGGCGCAGTGGTTAGAGTGCTCCGTTCCTGACTGGCAGGTCTCGGGTTCGAGACTAGTGCCATGAGCAAATTTTTCAGCAACGGCAACAAACTTCTTAAGGAGGTCTATCCGGAGGGGGTTGAGTACCAGCGCTGGCAGAGCGAGCACCATGGTCCTCCGGTAGCTCAGTGGTAAAGAGCATGATGTGGGAAGCGGCAGGTCCCGGGTTCGGGACCGGTAGTGTACACAATTTTTTCGGCGACCAATTGCTTGGGGAGGTATATCCAGAGAAGATTGGGTACCTGCGCAGGCAGGGCGGGTGCCATGGCGTCCCGGTGGCTCAGTGGTTAAGAGCATGTCGCGGGAAGCGGGAGGTCCCGGGTTCGGGACCGGTAGTATACACAATTTTTTCGGCGACCAATTGCTTGGGGAGGTATATCCACAGAAGATTGGGTACCTGCGCAGGCAGGGGGGGTGCCATGGCGTCCCGGTGGCTCAGTGGTTAAAAGCATGATGTGGGAAGCGGCAGGTCCCGGGTTCGAGACCGCTCCAGGTACCCTTTTTTCGGGACCAGATTTCTCGAACGGCAGCTCAAGAGGGGTTGCGACATCGCCGCTGACAAGCTGGTTCGGTGGCTGAGCGGTCAGGGTAGAGGATTGACTAGACTCGGCACTCGGGGTCGCGGGTTCAAATACCCAATGTGACCCCTCTGAGGTAAGGCCTCTGAATCTGGACTCTCACTGTACCACAGAAACCGCGCGCACTTCGGGTGGGCCAGCCCAATACGAACTCCACTAATCTGTCGAATTGCGCGGCAGGGATGCGTCGGATGAAGGCCCGGTTCCCATAAGAACACCGAAGCTGATCGGCGGGTCTCCTTGAGACTTTCGTATTGCCACTTTTTGCTGCCGATTTTTTCCATGAAACGCACTGCGGGAATGGCGCATCATTGCCCAGCGGTACAATGTAGTTCAGTGTGCAAGCTACCAGGTGCCAACTGGTCTTACTTCGGCGTCTTGGGCCCGCCGAGACTCGTTTCCAGGACCGAGAGCCCCAAACATTCCGAACCGTCCTGGAAACGGGTGACAAACGTCGCCAATGACACCCGTTTCCAGGACCAAACGGCAAACTGGTTGAATTTCGCCACTCCCGTCCTGGAAACGGGTGTCCGGCTACCTCAGGGACGCGTTACGGCCCTGAATCTTTCAGGACAAAGTCTAACCGTGCAGCCAGCCGTCGACCGACGGGCCGCCGAACCCCGCAAGTTCGTTAGGGTTGGTTAAGGTCCGTGCGGCAGGTTTCCGACGGAGTTAGTGAGATGAGAGCTTGCGGTGCTCCTGCGGCTGTGGAACACATTAGAGTTTGCAGGGGGGCCCGACGGGCTGGCCCCCCCCGCCCCCCCCCACCCCACCCCGCCCCCCCCCACCCCGCCCCGCCCCGCCCCCCCCCCCCGCCCCCCCGCCCCGCCGCCCCGCCCCGCCGCCCCGCCGAGCAATCCGAGGCGTTGACCGCGCTCTGATTGAGGATGTGGCCGTCTCTGTGCGGTGGGGTTGGTACCGTCTGGCGGCTGCGCCTGGCGGGCCTGGCGGCACGCACCACACACTGGCAAAAAAAATAAATTAGAAATCTGAGGTCCGTCTGCGTGGATTCCAGCGATTTTGCCAGGAGCAAAGTGACCGCTGCTTCGACCGAGAGCGTTTCGCGTCATCCTCACGACTGGGGGGGGGGGAGGGGAGAGGAGAGAGAGATAAAAAAGAGAGAAGAGAGAGAGAAGAGAGAGAGAGAGAGAGAGAGAGAGAGAGAGGAGAGAGAGAGAGAGAGAGAGAGAGCGCATGGCCCTTACGAGCACTGAGAATGAAAAAGTCATGATCAATACCCAATTTTGGGCGAGGTTTACTTTCTCACCCAAATTTGGGCGAGGAATGTTTCCTCGCCCAATTTGGGCGAGGAAAGCTTCCTCGCCCAATTTTGAGTGAGGAAGGGGGTATCAGCTCCCTATATAGCACCATAGTATTATGAAACCCCAAAATTTGGGGGAGGAAACTTTCCTCACCCAAATTTGGGCGAGGAAAATTTCCTCACCCAAATTTGGGGAATAAAGAATTCCTCGCCCAAAATTTTAGTCATGATCATGACTCTTTCATTCTCAGTGAGTCCCCTCGGCAAAACTCTGCTGAATATCAATCCATCGTCTGCAAGGGGCATCAGCTGGAGCGGCACGGCAATTTCGCGCAGCGGTGTCTGTCGCTCCGTCTCTCTCGCACTCGCGGGGCGCGCCGCCACGGGAGCGAGAGAGACGGAGCGACGGATCGGCGCGCGGCACGGAATCAGTCTACACGAGAAGAGGACGCCACCGGAGAGGAGTCTCACAGTGTGGGGCCGCTCCGTCACCGTCAGCCCCCGCCCCCCCTCCGCGTTGCTTCGTGTTGGACCATGTTCACGGCATGTGCTCCCGATGGTGCCCGATCGTTCATGGCTGCCTTCATGGCTGCCTTCATGGCTGCCGGCGCGACGCCGTCTGCAGAAACTGCCGCATAATTTCCGGCGGGCTCTCAAATATCCCTGGCGGTGGCCGAACCTGCCGGCGGGAGTCTGCCAGTGTTGCCACATTAGCGCGGGAAACTTGAAAACTCCCGGCGGGTGTCGAATAAGGGGCGGCCAACCTCAGCAGAGCTCCGATACCATTGTCACTGAGGTCTGGAGACAAGGGATGTGTCAGGAGACTTTTTGGGCAAAAACGTGTTTTTGAGCGTTTTTTTTTAGAAAATTCAACCAAATTTCTGAAATTGTTCTAATGCATCTCAGCAGCAACTTTTATGCGGAAAATTAATCATTTTTTTTTCAACGAGAGTCCCCAAAATATGGTCGACATCTGGATGCAACACTTGAAAAACTTCCCTTGTGAGGTTGGCCACCCTTTTTGACACCAGTGCATCGCGGAAAGGTTTGCGTTCGGCAAGGTTGGTGGCCCTGAGTGGTAGCACTCCCCCCACTTTCCGAATCTCCTCCTCCGCCGGCCGCGCCGTCCAGGCCGTCACCGCGTCCCACAGTGGGCCAGAAGACTGGTGGAGGCGGCTAAAACTCTAGAAGCGTTTTGAGCTCCAGAGTCGCCAAATGGGACTCGATCCGAACGTATGACCCCACCGATGGATTCCTCGTTCGGAGAGCAATCCATTGGTGGGGTCACACGTTCGGTTCGAGTCCTGTTCAGCGACTCTGGAGCTCAAAACGCGTCTGGACTTTTGGCCACCTCCACCGGTCTTCTGGCCCACTGTGCGTCCTCCGCCAGCACGGCACCCCTCCACCAAATTTCCCGCCAGGAATAGCCACAATTTCCCCGCGAGGGACAACACCAGAGAGTCCGTCCCGGCTTCGAAGGAGAGACGAAAAAGGTGAGGAGAGACACACTGCAAGCGACACGACACGACGCGGTGCGCCGCCACGTCGCCTCGCGATGACCGCAAAAGCAGCACCAAGTGGAAAGGAGGAGGGGGGGGGGGGGTTGGAAATGACGGTAAAGGGGGTCACTCGGAGACGTCCCCGAGGGCTCGGCTTGCCTTATCTCCACCGAACTCAACTGCCTAGTTCCCGCGGGAGCACGGCGCGCCCTCCCGCAGCGTCTCAGAGAGTCTCCAAGGGCGTCTCCGAGAATCTCTCCTGGCGGGGCTCAAAAGAGAAGAAACCTCCTCAAAATGTCTGCCGAAATCTTCCTAACAGTAACCCCAACTACCGAAGTCACCCCAAGTCTGCACAGTGGGCCAGAGGACCAGTGACGGCGGTCAAAATCCCGGACGCGTTTTGAGCTCCAGAGTCGCTGAATGGGACTCGAACCGAACGTGTGACCCCACCAATGGATTGCTCTCCGAACGAGGAGTCCATTGGTGGGGTCACACGGTCGGTTCGACTCCCATTGAGCGACTCTGGAGCTAAAAACGCGTCTTGGCCGCCTCCACCGGTCTTCCGGACCACTGTGGTCCTCCGAAGAGTCGCCCGAAGTATCCAAAAGCCTCCCCAAGAGTCACCCCAAGGCCCCCGGAGGGCCTAGCGAACTTGCGCCCCGGAAGGGAACGCATGGATTGAGTCCGGGCATAGATAGGCCGTGCCCAATTAGCACAAACTCGTCATACTAACGCCGCCACACTGGCAGCGCCGCCGGCCGGCCCGACTGAGCAATATTCGAGGACTTGGGGGACTCGCCGCGCTCCGGGGCCTTGGCCGGCGGGACTCCGGGGCCGGACTCCGGGCGGCGACCCACTGCCCAATCAGCTCGCAATTATAGAAGGACAGGAAGCTGGACCGGGAACCCGGCTCCGGGAACCCGGCTCCGGGAACCCGGCTCCGGGAACACGGCTCCGGGAACACGCCCCCGGACACGCTGTTTCCGGTCAGCCCCCGCGGGGTTAGCTGCCGGAAACCGGCCGCGAGGGCCCCGGACGAAAACTCGGTGCTCGGGCCTCGCCGGGACGGCCGGGGCTCGAACCCTTGCCTTTTTGTGATGCCGCTTGATCATGCCCACGCCGCAGGGCTCCGAGCACGTCGACGTGGGCACGCTCCTGGAGCCGTTGGTCCAGGCCAGCGCGTCCACCTCCAGCACCAGCGTCTCCGACCACCAGCCTACGGTCTGCAACAGAGAGGCCAAAACACGCGCTTGTTATACACTGAAAAAAAAATACCACAACAAAAGTACACAAATTGCTGGCAAATTTTTTCAGGAATTTATTGTACTAGTGCAGGGCTCAGGGGTCACCAGCTCGATGTGGGATCATTTGACAAATACTTTTTCGACCAACTTTGTGAGGTTACAGGTCCCAAAATCGTTGAGGTTAAATCCGAGGAATGAAGGAGTAGAGTCTTAAGGACACTAGGGCGCTGAGAGAGGCCTTTCAGGACAACTAGATTGAACGTAGTGGTAGCTCGAAGTCAGCAAAAACCTGTGGCTTCTTTCCATCACTTCCATCACTTTTTGACCATATTTGCGAGGCCGAGCGCTGCGAACTGATTCCGAGAATCGTTCTCGTCGGTCTGTCTCTCTCGCACTGATGGTGCGGTGCCTGTAGGTGCTAGAGAGAGAGACAGAGCGAGGAAAACAATTCTCAGAATGAGTCTGCTGTTGGTGCGCGGATTCGCGAAACACCGCGATCCCTTTTGTGCTCGGTGGAAACTCATCGCCTGGCAGTGACGTCATATGACGTCATGCTCCGCTCCGTTTGGAGCAACCGTATTATTAATCGGACTGCACACAGCGCTACCTGCCAGACAAAGCCCGAGAGCCAGAGGCGGGCTGGGCTGGCGGCCAAAGGAGCAATCGGTCGAATGCACGACGGCACGACGCTCAAAGCGGCCGATGGCTAATAGATGTCGCTGGCACGTCGGCTGTGCTGCAGTGCTGCCATTTTCATGAGGCCCCGCACAGTGGGCTAGAAGACCGGTGGAGGCGGCCAAAATTCCAGACGCGTGTTTTGAGCTCTAGAGTCGCTAAATGGGACTCGAGCCGAACGAGGAATCCATTGATGGGGTCACACGTTCCGTTCGAGTTTCATTTAGCGACTTGGAGTTCAAAATGCGTACCGAGTTTTGGCCGCCGGCGCCGGTCTTCTGGCCCACTGTGCGCCCCTCTCGCCAAACAGTTGGCTGCAGTGCTTTCGGACTGGCCTTTGGGCTCCAACAGTTGGCTCCACTGTGCGCAATATTCTCAATCCCTCCCTGCAAAGTTTGATGGCTTGACAAGTGGGGCAGCGACGGGGCGACGGGGCGACGGGGCGACGGGGCCAAGGCGTCCAAGACGGTCCAGAGTCCGGGACTCGGTCCAGACGCGGCACAGTGGGCCACGGGCCAGACGACCGGTGGAGGCGGCCAAAATTATAGACGCGTTTTGAGCTCCAAAGTCGCTAAGCAGCACTCGAACCAGACGTGCGACCCCACAAATGGATTCCTGGTTCGGAGAGCAAACCAACGATACGCTGCGAAATTCGAAGTTGTAAATACAAAGCCGCGTGTTTTCGCTTTGCAGTTTGTGAACTGCGCTCAGGATCGGCCACCCCGTGGACTCCTCGCAGCGAATGCCCACTGGCCGCCGGGGCCTCGGCGGGCACGGCCACCACACCACAAAAATGCAATGCAATTTCGTTTGGACGCGCCTCGGAGGAAAAGGGCGGCTCCAGAATAGTTGGGGAATCTTGACGATACTTTGAGGCCGGCCGACGCTCCCCTCCGTGGAGCCCCATGCGGGGTGAGGGGCCGCTCCGGCCCTCCACACACAGTGGGCCAGAAGACCGGCGCAGGCGGCCAAAACCCCGGACGCGATTTGAGCTCCAGAGTCGCTAAGCAGGACTCGAACCGAACGTGCGACCCCACCAATGGATTGCTTTCCGAACGAGGAATCCAATGGTGGGGTCACACGTTCAGTTCAAGTCCCGCTTGACCTCTCTTTTTGAGCGGATGGGATTGGGTTGGAGTTGGGGTCAGCCGAAAGTCGCACTCAAAGTCACGCGATTTCTGAAATACAGTGGCGTGCCGGGACCTGCTGGCGGGACTCGTCCACCCAAACTGTACCAAGTTGATTTAATATCTTATCCCGCACTGCTGCGGGTGCCGGCGGGCGCTGCGTCGCCCCGCCGACCTTGGAGGCTCTACGCCACACTGCTTTCCGAACGCGACGCGTCAGTCAGCTTCGCACAGTGGGCCGGAAGACCGGTGGAGGCGGCCAAAACTCCAAACGCGTTTCGAGCTCCAGAGTCGCCAAGCAGGACTAGAATCGAGCATGTGACCCCACGAATGGATTCCTCGTTCGGAGAGCAGTCCATTGATGGGGTCACACGTTCGGTTCGAGTCCCAGTTAGCGTTTCTGGAGCTCAAAACGCGTCCGGGGTTTCGGCCGCCTCCACCGGTCTTCTGGCCCACTGTGGGCCGCATAGAGAGCGGTCAGCGCGGCGAGGGTCGGCGCAAAGTGGCCGCGGTGCGAAAACGACCCCCAGGAGTGCCAGGGGCAGGCCAGGGGCAGGCGCGGCTCGTCGCGCCACGCCCGCCAGGTCTCGCTTCTGAATCGCCAAAAAGAGGGGAAAGATGTTGACTTTCGCCAGGATTCTTTCCGTATGGCCAAGTTTGTGGGAGCATTCCTTTGAGCCCCACCGGCCCCGCCCCGGCCCGCCCTGGCCCGCACAGACTGAATACGAAACCTCACCTTGTACACGTAGCCGGAGGAGTTTTCGGCGCGCTGGTAGTTGCTGATGTCGTAGCGCGCCAGACCGTCGCCCATGCGGTTGAACTTGACTTGGGTGCCGGCCAAATCTGCAACAGAGAGCGCCGCGGAGTTCAAACACCAAGCCGACACAAATTTTAAAAAAATATCACAAAATTCAGAAGTGTTTTTTAAGTTTGCAGTCTGATTCATAACATGTTGCTAGCTTGAACGCTTAAGCTCTGAGGGAAACCACGCCGCAATGAGGTCCCTACGCAGGGCCCACAGTGGGCCAGAAGGCCGGTGCAGGCGGCCAAAACTCCAGACGCGTTTTGAGCTCCAGAGTCGTTAAACAGGCCTAGAACCGAACGTGTGACCCCACCAATGGATTGCTCGTTCAGAGAGCAATCCATTGGTGGGGTCACACGTCCGGTTCGAGTTCCATTAAGCGACGCTGGAGCTCGAAACGCGTCAGGGGTTTTGGCCGCCTCCACCGGTCTTCTGGCCCACTGTGGGGCCCCAGGACGCAGAAGCGACTCAAAAGAAACACGCTCGAGGGATTTAAAACGGGAGAGGAAGACTTCCTTTTGGCGGGCCGGGTAGCCTTGCAGAGTGAACTCAGCTGCAGCAATTATTTTTCGTGGGTAAGTCGCTGCAAGGCAGAGCAAGGCAGGGCGAGGCAGGTAAGCTGGGTGCCGTGATAGCGGCGCGCCGCGAGACACACTGCACCGCAAAACGAGACATGCTAATCCTCCAGAAACGCCCCATTCGTCTCCAGGGGCTCCAGCACAAAAACTGCCAGTGGGGCGGACGCGTTTCGAGCTCCAGAGTCGCTAAATGTGACTCGAACCGAACGTGTGACCCCACCAACGGATTCTTCGTTCGGAGAGCAATCCATTGGTGGGGTCACACGTTCGGTTCGAGGCCTGCTTTGCGACTCTGGGGCTCAAAACGCGTCTCTGGAGTTTCGGCCCGCCCCCACCGTCTTCTGGCCCACTGTGCGACGGCCCCATCCTTTCTCGTTACAGGATGAATCCTGGACGAATCCCGAAGGATCGCTGCCTGTAATCCTGGCAGTGTGTTACAGAGTAGGATCGACGCCAGGCGCGCTGTCGCGCCGACTGCGCCGGTTTGAATGCTGGAGGGGGAGGGTGGGGGTGGGGGTGAGATTCCAGAAATCCAGACTACCACTTCCGCGCGTCGCGCCGGGGGGAACGCCAGCGACGCCAGCTCCACCTGGCTGGCAGGAAGAGCCTCTGCCG
The DNA here is from genome assembly GCF_012932325.1 of Thrips palmi. NCBI lineage: Eukaryota > Metazoa > Arthropoda > Insecta > Thysanoptera > Thripidae > Thrips > Thrips palmi. The sequence continues at coordinate 20,568,505 of NW_023144627.1, read as the reverse complement.
GAGCGCCGTCTGTCTCTGTCGCTCTCACAGTGTGCTGGATGTCTCGGAGGCGCTCCCACACGGCAAGAAGTGGTTCGCCTCCAACGGCCCAGTCTAAGTACACGGTCGGCGTGAGGGAAGGTCTTGCGCTCCGCCGCGACGGGGCGGTGTCATGGTGAGTCACCGAACAGGCGGTGTGGCGCGTTTTGAGCTCCAGAGTCGCTTGAATGGGACTCGAACCGAACGTGTGACTCCACCAGTGGATTGCTCTCTGAACGAGGAATCCACTGGTGGGGTCTCACGTTCGGTTCGAGTCCCATTTAGCGACTCTGAGGCTCAAAACGCGTCTAGAGTCCCCGGAGCCCGGCCCGGCCCCTGCGAAGCCTGGGGTACGCCAGCCCGCGACGCACCTGGGTGCTACGGCCTCCGTGCTGCCTACCCTCTCCATCACAGGGGCTCCGTAGGGCCTCGGCCCGGCACGGGTGGAACAGGTACCGAGAAAGGACTCAAAACTGTCTCATCAGAACTATTTAACCAGCTCATGGAAGTTTCGCACAAACTTCCCATGATTACAAGAGATTTTTAAAAAGACTTCGGGAAACCCGGGTGAAAAAGCCGTGCCTTTTCCCTACCCAATTTTCTGTCGTACGGCTTTTCTTTTTTAACAGTGGGGGACGCAGCCGGCCTGCATAGAAATTGGCCCATTGGGCGATCTTTCGACACGGGTGCGGTCCGGCTACGTCCGGTGCGGCCAGGCCGGCTGTTCGGAGAATCCCCTCTCCCCCAGGCTAAGCGCGCTTTTACCTTCTTCGCTGCGTCCGTGCAGGGCCGTCGCCGCCCCGTCCTAACGCTGCCTGTTCTTTTTCATTGCACTGAACACGGCCAAGACAGTGCAGCGGGCCGGAAGACCGGTGGGGGCGGCCAAAACTCTAGACGCGTTGCGCTCCAGAGTCGCTAAGCAGGTCTCGAACCAAACGTGTGGCCCCACCAATGGATTCCTCGTTCGGAGAGCAATCCATTGGTGGGGTCACACGTTCGGTTCGAGTCCCATTTAGCGACTCTGGAGCTCAAAACGCGTCTAGAGTTTCGGCCGCCTCCACCGGTCTTCTGGCCCACTGTGAGGCAGCACGCTGATCCCCGCGGAGGTCCTTGCCCTGCGCCTAATTACTAATTACCTCGCAGCGCGTCCAGCAGTGTCGCGAACCTGATGACTGATTAATAAGGACGGAAGGAAACCCCTCGGCGTCGCGTCCATTCCGCCCCACCTGAAGAAGCAGGCGATTCGATCTCGCCGCTCGGGTCGGCCGCAGCGCGCTGCAGCGCGCCAAAGCGTCGGAGACTGGTCGGAGATCTTTGTCGGCCCGAGGAATAAACTTTTATTGAACAGTGACGCGGTCAGCGCGGCCAGCAACGCTCGAAGAAAGGCGTAAAAGGCACGCCTCAGACGAACCGTTCAAGCCGGAAAGAGAAAAACCCCGAGCAAACCGCACCCCGCCCCGGCCCAAAACCTTTCAACATTTTCTCTGTGAAATTGCCTGTATCCCAGATTGGGCTTGGTCCTGCTGAGCGCACGGCCCGGCACGGCACAGTGGGCCAGAAGACCGGTGAAGGCGGCCAAAACTCTAGACGCGTTTTGAGCTCCAGAGTCGCTCGAACCGAACTAGTGACCCCACCAATGGATTGCTCTCCGAACGAGGAATCGATTGGTGGGGTCACACGTTCGGTTCGAGTCCTGTTTAGCGACTCTGGAGCTCAAAACGCGTCTAGAGTTTTGGCCGCCTCCACCGGTCGTCTGGCCCACTGTGCACGGCCAGGCACGGCCGCACGGTGGGCCGTTTCACGAGGCACTATAGGATGCTTCCCCCCGTCCCCGCCCCTGGGCCCGTTTTCCCGACGGGCTGGGCCCGGCCAGGGGCGGCCAGGAGGGCCAGGCCTAGGTACGCTGAGCCCCCTTGAGCCGGCGTGTCGTTCTCCTGAGTGCGCTTTGCTGTGACATCCCGTAGCCCGGCTACGCTGGGCCCCGCTGGGCCCCGCTGGGCTCGCCGGGCTGTCCAGGCCGCCGTGGCGGGGCCTCCCGCGGCCGGCCCTCGCCTCGCCTTGCCTCGCCGGAACGGGGCTGCTTGATCGAATTGAGCCACCGCGCCCCGCCAGCGCGGCGCGGCCACGCACCGCCCCGCACCGCCCTCCCTGCATGGCCAAGACGGATATACGCCGCCGGCCCGCCGCCCTGCCGGCACAGCGCATGTCGCGGGGAAGCCCCCCGGAGATGCGCTCTGTCCACCGTGTCCACGCTCCGCACAGTGGGCCAGAAGACCGGTGGAGGCGGCCGAAACTCCAGACGCGTTTTGAGCTACGGAGTCGCTAAGGAGGACTCGAACCGCACGTGTGACGCCACCAATGGATTCCTCGTTCGGAGAGCAATCCATTGGTGGGGTCACACGATCGGTTCGAGTCCCATTTAGCGACTCGGCAGCTCAAACCGCGTCCGGGGTTTTGACCGCACCGGTCTTCTGGCCCACTGTGCTGGCCGGAAAGCGCCGCGGGCAGCCTTCCAAAGAAAGCGGCCCCTACCGAGCCAAGCCTGGCCGAGCCCCGCCGAAAGAAACCTGCCGCTCTTTCGGCACTTGAGGTCAACGGGCGCATCCAGAGGGGAACGCCTTCGAGGGCCCACAGAACAACTTTTTGCCTGACGCCACACAGCACACGGTGCCAGAAGGGCAGCCTACACTGTGAATCCAACACGCTTCGGAACGAAGCGGCACAGCGCACAGTGGGCCAGAAGACCGGAGGATGTAGCCGAAACTCTGGACGCATTTTGAGCTCCAGAGTCACTGAACAGGACTCGAACCGATCGTGTGACCCCACCAATGGATTCCTCGTTCGGGGAGCAATCCATTGGTGGGGTCACACGTTCGGTTCGAGTCCCATTTAGTGACTCTGGAGCTCAAAACGCGTCCGGGGTTTCGACCGCCTCCACCGGTCTTCCGGCCCACTGTGCGCCCCACACTGCAGGAAGGGACTGGTCCCGTCAATTTGCGGCGTCGCGTTCACCCTCTCTGCAGTCAACAGGCGCAGGGCTGCTCGGCACGGAGCCGCCCGCACCGCACGCCCGCAACTTAGTCCACAGTGCAGTGCGCAAACAGTCGAGGCACGCATGCGATGCGGCAAGTGCAGGCGCTTGCAGTGCAGTGCTCAGTGAATCCTCGCCGTTCGATGGTGTTCCAGTGGCAGTCCACGTCCACATCTCCCATTTCTCCACTCTCCCACCGCCAGTGACCGGGCCTGAGAGAGAGAGAGAGAGAAAGAGAGAGAGAGAGAGAGAGAGAGAGAGAGAGAGAGAGAGAGAAAGGGGAGGGGAGCGCGTCGGCCTCACCGAAACCAAAACCGATACAAGCCAACCCGAACCGCAGGCCGCCCTCAAAAAGAACCGGCCGTGTGGCCATCGGAGCCACAACACGCCACGCCACGCCACGCCGCCCGCACGGCACCGCACGCATGCAGGAGTGAGTCTATACACTGTTAGTTCACGTGATGCGTCCTTCGCGAGAACGCGTCAAATTTGTCAGCCTTCAGCGCGACTTTACCTCTGCGTGTTATTATTTAAAGTGTGCTGCCCTTTCTTTAAACCCGGCCTAAAAAGGGGATGAAAAGGAAATAAGATACAAGAGTGGGCGAATGAAAGGGAAACGGGACACCCAGGAAGCCGGTCTCGCGTCCCCCTTTTCTTGCCGCGTTTTCCGGACGGCCGGCCTCTATGGCTCCAGAGACCTGGGCCCGTTTCCGGCTCAGCTATGCAAAGGCAGAATGGATGACCTCTAGGGGCAGTCCGGCCCCGTCCGGCCCGGTCCGGCCCAGCGCCCACGCCGCCCGGCCCGCCTCGCTGTCAAGCGTGGACCCTTTTAATTTGAAATCCTTCTCATAACATAGAGCAGGTGAGTGCGGTGCTATGTTCTCACCCACTTTGCGTGGAGCATTAAGCACAAAGAAAGGGCGAAACGTGGAAAGAAAAAAAGATTCGCTATCAGGGACGCACAGCAACGTCGCGAAGCAACAGCGGAAGGCCTATGCTAGACGCCTCTAAAAAGTATTTTATTTACTTTTTTTTCAAAAAGGAGAACAGTTTTACGCCAACTGAACAGAGGAGTCCTTGGTTGATTCATGCCAGAGGGCCCCGCCGCTCTGTCTGTCTGTCTCTCTCTCTCTCTCACACACATGAAGGACCTCCCCCAACTGTATCCCCCTCCCACCCCCTCCCACTGTTTGCCGAACTTTTTGATACCCATTGCGCTGATCCAACTGGAGCATCGCAGTCCAGGCCCCGGTCTGTCCGTAAAATCCCGCCGGCTGAAACAGTCCACCGGATAGCACGCTCGGAGCCCCTGGCCCTGGCCACTGCCAGTCCGTTCCCCTTTTCCTAGAAAAGGCCCCGAGTGAATATTTCATTTATTTATTTCCAGGGCGTTCTGACTTTTCGGGGCGAGTACATCCCACCGAGGATCGTCAGTGAAACAAAATTAAACAAAGCAAAAAAGAGTTTTAAATAATTTCACAGAGTCTTTAGCCGGTGATGGGTACGTCAACTGCAGCGCCCGAGAAAGAACGTTGTGCGCGAGTGGAAATCGAATGGATGCCCGCCGCTCTCCACACCGAATTGACCATTGTCGTGTTCTATGTAAAGCGTCTGCAAAGCAGCTTCCCTTTGCCATGAGTGGCCATGTCGGGGCTGCTTGGCAGGGCGTGGGCGAACAGTGGGCCAGAAGACCGGTGGGGGCGGCCGAAATTCGAGACGCGTTTGGAGCTCCAGAGTCCCTAAATGTGACTCGAACCGAGCGTGTGACCCCACCAATGGATTCCTCGTTCGGAGAGCAATCCATTGGTGGGGTCACACGTTCGGTTCGAGCCCCTTAGCGACTCTGCAGCTCCAAACGCGTCTGGGATTTGGACCGCCTCCACCGGTCTTCTGGTCCACTGTGCGTGGGCGTGGCGGTTCGCCTCAGGTGGCCACGCGAGATCAATGCGAACAGTGTGCTCGCATCACGTAGGTCGAAATAATAACGTGAAGCGGGGCAGGCAGGACGAGGAGGTTGTTTGCCCAAACGCAGACAGGCTGACCTTGCCGCGTTGCTTTAACGCTACACGGCCGTTTCCACCCCACTGCAAACTAATCCTCGTTCTCTGTCTTTCGCACTGACAAGGTTTACCACGAATTTCCCCGCCAAATTGCGGCACCACACTGGCAAAGCACCGTGACAGTGTAGCCCCCTCGACGTAACGAGAAAGAAGAGTCCCCATTCTTCGTTTCATTTTTTCCCCCGGCGGGGACACAGTGGCTGTAACGCGCGAGTGCCAAGTCAAATCAAGTCAACTGCCGGACTGACTGTAGGGGGAGTGTGTGGCTCTGGGGCCACGGCCACAGCGCTGTGCAAAGCTCTGTCGCCATCAGAATATCGTTACGCCTCTCTCTCTCTCTCTCTCTCTCTCTCTCTCTCTCTCTCTCTCTCTCTCTCTCTCTCCCTCTCTCTCTCTCTCCCATACTCTCTCTCACCTTCGCAGATGACTCCGTGTATCGCTGTCTCGCTCGCTGACGACGGAGCAAGAAGCGAGATCAGGAAAGGATACCCGGGGGGGCGAAAGTGCGCCCGGATCGCGAGATAAGTCTCCAAGTTGCCTCATCCCGGAGTTGAGCGCATTCCCGACTCGAGTTCAGACGAGGCCAAGGACGACACCTACAAGTCACAGTGGGTTCGCCAGAGAAGACCGGTGGAGGCGGCCGAAACTCTAGACGCGTTTTGAGCTCCAGAGTCGCGAGACGGGACACACCTGCCGGTTCGGACGCGAAAATATTTTTTCCCCTGCACACCGTTTAGAGTCCCGACCCTCATGTGGAATTAAATCAATTTGCGCGTGCGGGGCGCCGCACCGGTCCGAACGTTAATCCCTATCGCCGTCTCTCTCTCTCTCTCTCTCTCTCTCTCTCTCTCTGACTCTCTATCTCACTCTCACGCAGCTGGTGTCTCTGCGAGAGAGAGAGAGAGAGAGAGAGAGAGAGAGAGAGAGAGAGAGAGAGAGAGAGAGAGCGCCCACGGCACAGCACCTGCAGATGAGGGGAGGGGGTGACCCTCCGGGAAATATTTGCCTGGATTATGATGGGTATTGGTGTTTATTTGGAACGCAGGGACGCGGAGATGGGAACGGTGTCGGGGGTCGGCAGGCTGGAGGGGGGCGCGGTCTCTGTGATGGTGGATCGGACTGGACGGACCGTGTGGAGAGCTCGGGCCAGGATCCGGAGGAAATTTCGTGTGAGCTTGGCGATACGATTGGCACAGCAGTTGAAATTTTACAATCACACATGAGACGCGGACTTTGTTCACCACTCTGTCCCTGGAACGACCCTTGCGCTTCGCCATCGGAGCACAGTGGGCCAGAAGACCGGTGGAGGCGGACAAAACTCGAGAGGCGTTTTGAGCTCCGAAGTCGCTACCTGGGACTCGAACCGAACGTGTGACCCCACCAATGGATTGCTCTCCGAACGAGGAATCCATTGGTGGGGTCACACGGTCAGTTCGAGGCCTGCTTAGCGACTCTGGAGCTTCAAACGCGTCTAGAGTTTTGGCCGCCTCGCCCGGTCTTCTGGCCCACCGTGCGGAGTTATCGCCTTCCCACCTCTCTTCGTTTTAACTCGGCTGCCACTCAGGGTGCTCGCTACCAAGTCGACGTGGCCAACAAAATTCGGGCGAAAACTGAGCGACGGGATTTGATGCGGGGCGTGGCGGGGTAGGGTGGGGCGGTGCCTGCCAAGAGGGTAGTGGTGTTTGGCACTGGCAGGGGTCCGGGTCGACGAGGCTAGGGCCTTCTTGCAGGCCTCATTCCGAGCGGGGCATTAACACAAGCAGCGCCAAGCAAGGCCAGGCCAGGCAGGGACCCGCGACAAATCAGGCTGCACACCAACACACTCCTGTCAAGCGACGTCACGGCCACTGTAAGTCTTCACTTTAATTAAAGGTAAACTCGGCAGGCACGGCCAAAAATAAAAAGTGCACCCGAGGCGAAGAGGGCGGGGGGATGAAATCTGGCCGCCGGCTCACGCGCGTCAGACCGGGGGCTCCGGTCTGATTTTCGGCGCGAATCCAGAAGTCGAGAGGATAATCATGTCACGGGAGTGCCATCCCGACTGTCAGACCGCTCAAAATGACGCGCTGGCCCCACACTACCAAACCCTCAACCTCCATTGGTCCTTAATCTGCGAAAACGCCCGTGATAGAAGCCAAAAGAGGTCGCGCTTTCGTTGAGAAACCTCCGCATTCGAGAGTGCTTGCAACCAGACATTTTTTCTACATACATGTAAAAAAGTTGGATAAAAAAAATTGTTTTGTAAAAAAAAAACTTAAATATTTTTTTTAGATCCAAGAAGTTATTTTTTGGGTGTGGGCCGCAGCTTTCTGGGAGAGTGACGCGAACAACCGTTTCCCAAATCACCAAGCGCCAGCGGCAAAAAAAAAAAACAAACAAAAAAACACCCACACGCACACACACGGAAGAGCTGGAGAAACAGGATTACGCGCGCGGCTACCCAAAAAGCAGGTGAGGACGCCCGATAGGCTGGCGGGGCTTTCAAAAATGAGCTTACTGATCGGACGCGGAGTGGGAGGGGGAGGCAACGATTCGCGGGAAAAGTCAACGCGGTGGCACACAGTGAGCCAGAAGATCGGTGGAGGCGGTCAAAATCCCAGACGCGTTTCGAGCTCCAGAGTCGCTAAGCAGGCCTCGAACCGAACGTGTGACCCCACCAATGGATTCCTCGTTCGGAGAGCAATCCATTGGTGGGGCCACACGTTCGGTTCGAGTCCTGCTTTGCGACTCTGGAGCTCAAAACGCGTCTAGAGTTTTGGCCGCCTCCGCCGGTCTTCTGGCCCACTGTGTGGCAGGTCCGCAGCAGAGTCGCTCTGCCTCTCTCGCACTCACGGGGCGTGAGGCGCGACAGGGACGGAGCGACGACTCTCGGAATCAGTCTGCTGGGCCTTGTTTCCCGGCAGCCTGATGGCAGAGATGGGGCGTGAGGCATGGCGGGCCCTCTGCCCCTCCGCCATACATCTCGCCATATCAGTGCGTGGCAGGGCCGGCCAGACCGCGGACCAATATTTTCAGACGCGTCCTCGCGTCAGATTTGTCATTTGAGCGACCGCATGCGTTGGCTTATGACACGGCACTGCTCACCTTGCGCTGCACAGTGGGCCAGAAGACCGGTGGAGGCGGTCAAAGTCCCGGACGCGTTTTGAGCTCCTGGGTCGCTAAACAGGCCTCGAACGGAACGTGTGACCCCACGAATGGGTTGCTCTCCGAACGAGGAATCCATTGGTGGGGTCACACGTTCGCTTCGAGGCTTGTTTAGCGACTCTGGAGCTCAAAACGCGTCCGTGACTTTGACCACCTCCACCGGTCTTCTGGCCCACTGTGCGGCGCACCGCGTGTTGTTATGCAAGCGGCAGGAGGCTGCGTTTACAGTGCAGGGACGCGCGTGCCCGATGGAGTTTGCATGTCGACGTGGATGTCGCGTGGAGTGCGTTCTAATCGCGCTCAGGCCAGCCACTGTCCACCTCCAGTGGTTAATTCACGCTGCATCCAGTCTGCATGAGTCAAGCTGGCTTCTGGAATCGATGTGGGCTCCTGCTGTAGACAACATTCATTCCCGGGGAAGTCCGCCACATGTCATGGTGGGAATTCAAATAAACCCCTGGCACTCGTTCGTCCTTTTCCCCCCCTTTTTTTTCGTTTTTGGTCCAGGCCGATTTGCTGGTGTCGTGACAGTGTAATGGGTTGCGCGGCCAACGCCTGTTCCTCTCTGACACCCAAGTATCATCAAGACAGTCAATCACCCGGGCACGCTCTAGCCGGGCCGGGCGAACATTCATTGCCCGACGTTGACGGCACAACGCACGGGCAATGGGCTGTTTAAGTGCCATTTCATCTGCGTGCCTTTTTGTAACGCGTGGTTTCTTTTTTGTTTTTTTACTTTGTTGTACACATCATGATGATGCATGGGTACAATTCGCCGCCGCCGAATGCGCGCGGACAGGCATTCCTGGCAGCGAAAAAAAGGTCAGAGTGACAGCCGAGAAATTCGAGGGTTTTCAAACTCGACAACTGTTCAATATATCTGTAGCAGGGTCACTGGAAAACAGCAACGGTCAAGGTCAGCACCTCACAAACGAAGTTCGCGACTTTAGCCGACACTTAAGATACCTTGACGTATTTCACCACGGTTTTTTTTTCCATTTCAGTACACTCCGTATCTTTAACACAGCTTAAAGTTTTCCTTTCGCGGATAGTAAAATACACCCACCAAAAAATGCGCGCAGGTCGCAGGACGAGGCAGTCCACCCTTGTTTGTTTTTGCAGTGCATGTCCCGTCTCCTCTTCCGGGTCCCTCCGCCATCCTCGGAAGAATGTTTCAATTTGGACACGACTGTCCCGCCAAGCCGTACGCCCTGTGATGTCCGGATGCGTGGAGCGCAGCGTCCAATAAGCTGCGGGCCGCCTCCCGAGACCGGCCACAGTGGGCCAGAAGACCGGTGGAGGCGGCCCAAACCCCGGACGCGTTTTGAGCTCCAGAGTCGCTAAATGGGACTCGAACCGGACGTGTGACCCCACCAATGGATTCCTCGTTCGGAGAGCAATCCATTGGTGGGGTCACACGTTCGGTTCGAGTCCCATTTAGCGACTCTCGAGCTCAAAACGCGTCCGGGATTTCGACCGCTCCGTCGGAGCGAGCTAGACGTTTCTCCTGAACCGCAGACAGGTTCTGAGCAGTGAGTCCGTCTCTCTCGCACGTCACGGCGTGTCTCGTGAGTGCGAGAGAGACGGAGCGGACCACACGGTAAAAACGGAACCTGGTTTTCCCAGGAACACCCTGGAAATCGCCTATGTCTCTACCATAGGCTTCCTGGGAAAACCAGGTTCCGTTTTCACCGTGCACTTCGCCGGCGGCAGCTGGCGCGCCCTTTAAAGTCTGCGCCGGCCAACTTTTTGAATATCAGAGCAGAGCTGCGAAGCTGTGCAAAGCTGTGCAAAGCGGAGCGGACTTTTGCTCACACGAGTCGCTCGATGCGAGCTTATTGGGCCGGAAGCACCCGCGCGTGGCTGGCTGCGCCACGGCGGGCTGCAAACTGACTCGTTTCTAGGAAGAGAAAGACCGGTGCAGCCCTTGTAGCACGCTCAAAAAAAGTTTGACCCGAGAAAAAAAAAAATCATGCGAGGGAGCCGTCGACAAAAGTGCAGTTTAGATAATGATTTTCCAGGACACGTTGCTGGACACGGCTGCGGTGGGACGAGTAGCCCAGAGAACGAGGCTCCGCCCATAAATAAAAGCTTACACTTGAAGCTGTCGCGGCGCGCTCAAAACAATGAAGCAGGAGAGGCTCATTTTTTCCACTTTGCGCCGCAACAGCTGATCTTCTCAGAGCTCCGCGGCTCCACGGCTCCGCGGCCGAAACAAGAACAAGGCAAAGTTTAGCGCTTCTTTTCCGCGTCGACGGATGTGGCTGCCCTCAACTTTGCAGCTCCATTTTGCCGCAGCGACCACTTTTTTTTTGCAAGTGTCTTTTTGGCGCGAAATTGTCGCGTCCGTTTCAACTAAATTATGAAAATTCCACTATCGTCGTGCTGCCCTGCAGGTCTCGCTTCGGAAGCCTCCGCACAGTGGGCCAGAAGACCGGTGGAGGCGGCCAAAACTTCAGACGCGTTTTTAGCTCCAGAGTCGCTAATTAGGACTCGAACCGAACGTGTGACACCACCGATGGATTCCTCGTTCGGAGAGCAATCCATTGGTGGGGTCACACGTTCGATTCGAGTCCCATTTAGCGACTCTGAAGCTCAAAACGCGCACGGTTAGACTTGGCCCTGAAAGATTCAGGACCGTAACGCGTCCCTGAGGTCGCCGGACACCTGTTTCCTGGACGGGAGTGGCGAAATTCAACCAGTTTGCCGTTTGGTCCTGGAAACGGGTGTCATTGGCGACGTTTGTCATCCGTTTCCAGGACGGTTCGGAATGTTTGGGGCTCTCGGTCCTGGAAACGAGTCTCGGCGGGCCCAAGACGCCGAAGTAAGACCAGTTCGCACCTGGTAGCTTGCACACTGAACTACATTGTACCGCTGGGCAATGATGCGCCATTCCCGCAGTGCGTTTCATGGAAAAAATCGGCAGCAAAAAGTGGCAATACGAAAGTCTCAAGGAGACCCGCCGATCAGCTTCGGTGTTCTTATGGGAACCGGGGTCATTCCATGTGAAATCGACAAGGTTCAAATCGACCAGTGCTCCGATTTTGATGAAACTTGCAGCGATTGTTGGTCTTATGGTCCCATTGAAGTTGCCAAAATATTTTGGTCGAAATGTCAAAGGGGTCTGAGTAGTGCACGATTCAATTTTTTTCACTTTTTGTGAATGGGTATCCGTTTTTTGCTAATATCTCCGGAACTATTCGTCGTACGACAAAAATGAGTACACCGTTGGAAAGAGGAGAAAAAACTGAATAAAATCAAAAAAAAATTATTTTTTTTGGAGAAAAAAAATTTTCTTTTATACTAAACTCAAACTTTCAAAGTTATGTTTGAAACTGTTCCCCTTCATCAAAATTGACATGCTATGGCTCAAAAAGTAGCTTTACCCTTCCCCTAAACGAAAATGTCAATCATACAAAGTACTTTTTTTCGTTTGGGAGAACGAGCGATTTCCGTGGACCTCTGCACTGGATCCGGGCCTACCCTCTGCCTGAACGGTGCACAACGGCCCGGCGCTGTGGCACCGCGGTGTCCTGCCACCCACCCCCATCCCTTTCCGCAGTTCCCAGAGCAGAAGTAGGGGCGCCTGGAGGGTAGGCCGCACCCCGCACGCCGCCCCGGGCTCCCACGGTCACCGCCCAGCAGGTAGGCAACTCATCCTACGTTACTACCCCTCTTCCCCTGTCCCCTCCCCCTACTCCATCTCCTTCTTGACCTTCAAATTTTCAGTATGGCCCTAGGCGAGAGTTTGTGTTGCACATTGTCAAATGTTTGTTACCAGACTGAGATTTCTTTCAAATTGTTAGGAAATTTAAATCGAACACAAACTTTAAAATGCTGGGTGTTTATTCAAAGTTGTTTTTATACATAAAAATTATCTGACCTTCCTCTGAACCTTTAAAGTAGTATAACTGTAGCTGCAAGTTATACCTTGCTTCAAAACATATTTTTTTTCTTAGATTTTAATTTTACATCTGCTGCCTTAGCATCACTTACTCGAAGTTTCACAATTGTCCCTTTGGCTTGAAAGTACGGATTAACTAGACTTACAATGTCATGTAGACTAACAATTATAACAATATCAGTAAACTTGTAACTTCTTGGTTGTCCAGTAGCTTCCATAACTTGAACCGAAAAGTTTTCATCCTCTTCATGGAATTCAGATACGCAGCCTAGCTTCCAGGAATTTTCGTCTTCTGTAAATGTTACAAATCCTTTTACCTCACTATAGTCTAGTTCAAATTCTTTGGTACATATCTTCTTAATATTAAATTTTGTATCTTGTGAATACAACTTAAGTAAGATATCCTTTGATGGCACTCTAGGAATTAAAGCATGGTGGGATTTGATTCCATCAATGTCAAAAGCTGTCTCAAATCTCACAAGTAAAGCCTTTTCATTTTCAATAACTTCTTCTTTCGGAACCCATTTAGCAGTCACTCCTTGAATGTTTTTAGACACCCAATCATAGAAATCATATGCAATTGTTATTTGTGGGTCTTTTGCTGTTAAGCGTAGGCAATGCAACATTGTAGTATGTTTGATCATGCCGCCCACACCATCACAGGCAGTTTTTCCATGGCTCGTAGCATAAAAGTGCCATTCTGCAGGTACTCCAAAATCCCTTTCATGAAACCATACATTGGCGGCAGCTTTTTTATTTTTGTACTGAGCAGCACAACCGTCTGAAAAGTATTTGATTTTAGCCAGCTTTATCTTGAGGTCCTCAGTTATATGACGGATCAATTTTTTCTGAAATGTATGCACTGCAGCAGTACTATGATCCAAGTGATCTGATATCAAAACAAATGCTGAGTGGCATACTTTGCCCTCTGCATCTTTATAATAAATCAAACAGGGATGCAATGTCGCCTGTTTATTATTAAAGTACCACCCCTGGGAGCTATTTTGTACAACAAAAGAGAAATTTTCTGCAAAGTCAACATTAACAACAACTTCACCATCTTTTAAATTTTCAATTGATTCCTTATAGAAATTTGCTTGCACTTTGCTAATAAAATCATGGGGTATGAGACTTTCAATCTGCGATATAAACTCAGAAATAAAATCATCAGTAGATTTACTTAAAGTTACAATATTTGCCCGGTCTGTGGACTCCCACTGGTTGTAAACCACAGTGGAAATCATTTCTGAGTCAAAATAAACTTCCAATTTTTCCTGTAAAACAGTGGAATCACAACAGTCATTACATCTTCGAAAAAAACAGTCTTCACTAGGCTCTGAGCATAAAAGCAACTTTTTGCACGCTTTTATATTTTTTAATCCAGCTTCACTTAGATTTCCCGCTTCAAACATAAGTTCTGGATTCTGATGATAGGTGCACACACAAATCACATGAGTCCCGGCACTACCAGCTAATACACACTCTTTTGGTCTCAGTTCACAAAATTTAGCTAAAGAGACTTTGTGATCAGGGTGTTCTTCTTTAAACTTTTGATGCAAGCAACTGAGAGTAGACAGCACTAGTCTTTTAGTTTTCTTCACTCTCTTCCCGTCCACTAAAACACTCAGTACATCTTTGGCTCCAGGGAGAGGCCGACTTATGTCGTCCCTGTAGTAGAATTTGGTGATCAGCTCCACTGTCTCAGGTGAAAGTTTGCGTCCCACTTTAGGACCCGGGCCACACAGAATACCCTTGTCTTGCACTAGTAGACGGCTTTTCCTCGCCATGTAGTTGGATACCCCAAATGTGCTTTCAATCCTGGAAATGCTCCAACTTTTTGGTACAACTGATAAAGCTAATAATTTTTTATCGGGCTGGGGATGACAATCAATAAATTGCTGTAGTTGGCCTATTATTTCTCTGAAGTATGCTGCATCTTCGTCCTCAGTTAGTTGTTGATCAGAAAATTTTGTCAGCGCTGCTCTTATTTTCTTCATAACTTTACGCCCATAGCTCTTCTGAGTCTTTAATTTCCTTTCATTAACAGGAGAGAATCCAAGAGAGGACAGCCAAGTATTTAATCCATCAATACTCTCCTGAAAAAACTCTTCTTTAGAAGCCTTATTATCAGCAGGTACAGTGGGAGTTGTAATATCACTGGGGGCCAAAGTAGACCCTACACTAGGTGACGAAAATATAGGAGGGTTGGAAATTGAAGCCGGGTCAGGAGCGTTGCTTGAAGATTCTTGAGCAGCCTTTTCTGCGGCAGATTTTTCAGCAGCTTTGATTTTAGCGTTCAGGTCAATCTTGCACTTGACACACACTTTCTTGCCGGGCACCAAAGCAAGTCCAATAGTTTTGGCACTGTCCCGCATTTGGAGTGTAATAACATGCAATTGAGGAGTGCCAGTTTTTTTCTTTTTGGCTGGAGGGCCATCATGAACAGATGTTGACTGATGAAGACAGCAGTTTTTCTGGTGTGCTTCAAAGCGGTGAATGAACTTAGTGAAATGTCCATCACAAACATACTGCAAACTCTTTCTGCAGCCACTTCTGATCTTGAGCAAACGAATCCTTTCTGGAGATAGGCTGGCTCTTGCAGTGAAATCCCCAGAGCAGGCACCAACATCAGGAAGATGTTGTACCTTTCTCAGGAAACACTTCTTGGTGTCTGCTCGGCCCATTGTGCAGGGGAAACCTGAACCACAAAGAAACCAAACCTCAAAATAAAACAAGAAGCGTCATCAAACCAAAGCACAATCCTATAATATCAGATTTTTTAAAAAAGAGAAAGAACTCGTACACAAGAAAATTGGACCTTTTCAGGGCATAAAATCGACTCAAAGTCAATGCTCAAAAAATATTTACTCCAACAAGTAGTCGGTGCAGAAAGTAAACAAACCAAGACAAACGAACAACAACAAGTTCGTCTTGTCGCCACAGCCCAAACACTGGCAGCACCGTCGGGGGGAATGCCGTTTTCGCATCAACTTCGGCTGCACTTCGGCTGCGCCACGAAGCAAGGCTCGGGGTGAATAGGAAGGGTTGCCTACCTGCTGGGCGGTGACCGTGGGAGCCCGGGGCGGCGTGCGGGGTGCGGCCTACCCTCCAGGCGCCCCTACTTCTGCTCTGGGAACTGCGGAAAGGGATGGGGGTGGGTGGCAGGACACCGCGGTGCCACAGCGCCGGGCCGTTGTGCACCGTTCAGGCAGAGGGTAGGCCCGGATCCAGTGCAGAGGTCCACGGAAATCGCTCGTTCTCCCAAACGAAAAAAAGTACTTTGTATGATTGACATTTTCGTTTAGGGGAAGGGTAAAGCTACTTTTTGAGCCATAGCATGTCAATTTTGATGAAGGGGAACAGTTTCAAACATAACTTTGAAAGTTTGAGTTTAGTATAAAAGAAAATTTTTTTTCTCCAAAAAAAATAATTTTTTTTTGATTTTATTCAGTTTTTTCTCCTCTTTCCAACGGTGTACTCATTTTTGTATTACGACGAATAGTTCCGGAGATATTAGCAAAAAACGGATACCCATTCACAAAAAGTGAAAAAAATTGAATCGTGCACTACTCAGACCCCTTTGACATTTCGACCAAAATATTTTGGCAACTTCAATGGGACCATAAGACCAACAATCGCTGCAAGTTTCATCAAAATCGGAGCACTGGTCGATTTGAACCTTGTCGATTTCACATGGAATGACCCACCGGGCCTTCATCCGACGCATCCCTGCCGCGCAATTCGACAGATTAGTGGAGTTCGTATTGGGCTGGCCCACCCGAAGTGCGCGCGGTTTCTGTGGTACAGTGAGAGTCCAGATTCAGAGGCCTTACCTCAGAGGGGTCACATTGGGTATTTGAACCCGCGACCCCGAGTGCCGAGTCTAGTCAACTCCTCTACCCTGACCGCTCAGCCACCGAACCAGCTTGTCGGCGGCGATGTCGCAACTCCTCTTGAGCTGCCGTTCGAGAAATCTGGTCCCGAAAAAAGGGTACCTGGAGCGGTCTGGAACCCGGGACCTGCCGCTTCCCACATCATGCTCTTAACCACTGAGCCACCGGGACGCCATGGCACCCGCCCTGCCTGCGCAGGTACCCAATCTTCTGTGGATATACCTCCCCAAGCAATTGGTCGCCGAAAAAATTGTATATACTACCGGTCCCGAACCCGGGACCTCCCGCTTCCCGCGACATGCTCTTAACCACTGAGCCACCGGCACGCCATGGCACCCGCTCTGCCTGCGCAGGTACCCAATCTTCTCCGGATATACCCCCCCCCCCAAGCAATTGGTCGCCGAAAAAATTGTGTATACTACCGGTACGACGGCCTCGCGGCAGGAGAAGCGCGACGGCCTCGCGGCAGGGGAAGCGCGACAGTGTCGCGGCAGGGGAAGCGCAACAGTGTCGCGGCAGGGGAAGCGCGACGGCCTCGCGGCAGGGGAAGCGCGACATTGTCGCGGCAGGGGAAGGGCGACACTGTCGCGGCAGGGGAAGCGCGACAGTGTCGCGGCAGGGGAAGCGCGACGGCCTCGCGGCAGGGGAAGCGCGACGGCCTCGCGGCAGGGGAAGCGCGACGGCCTCGCGGCAGGGGAAGCGCGACAGTGTCGCGGCAGGGGAAGCGCGACGGCCTCGCGGCAGGGGAAGCGCGACGGCCTCGCGGCAGGGGAAGCGCGACGGCCTCGCGGCAGGGGAAGCGCGACAGTGTCGCGGCAGGGGAAGCGCGACAGTGTCGCGGCAGGGGAAGCGCGACAGTGTCGCGGCAGGGGAAGCGCGACGGCCTCGCGGCAGGGGAAGCGCGACGGCCTCGCGGCAGGAGAAGCGCGACAGTGTCGCGGCAGGGGAAGCGCGACGGCCTGGCGGCAGGGGAAGCGCGACAGTGTCGCGGCAGGGGAAGCGCGACAGTGTCGCGGCAGGGGAAGCGCAACAGTGTCGCGGCAGGGAAGCGCGACAGTGTCGCGGCAGAGGAAGCGCGACAGTGTCGCGGCAGGGAAGCGCGACGGCCTCGCGGCAGGGGAAGCGCGACGGCGTCGCGGCAGGGGAAGCGCGACAGTGTCGCGGCAGGGAAAGCGCGACGGCCTCGCGGCAGGGGAAGCGCGACAGTGTCGCGGCAGGGGAAGCGCGACAGTGTCGCGGCAGGGGAAGCGCGACGGCCTCGCGGCAGGGGAAGCGCGACAGTGTCGCGGCAGGGGAAGAGCGACAGTGTCGCGGCAGGGGAAGCGCGATGACGTCGCGGCAGGTGAAGCGTGACAGTGTCCCAGTGACAGTAGACGATACTTCAAAAAAATTTATAATAAAAATATAGGGTAGGTCAACTGTGGGGTAGGTCAACCTTTTTTGTTAATATTTATAACACTATTATTTATAGTCCCATATTTTTATTCAAATATTTATATTAATATTTTTATTAATAAATATATTGGTAGGTCAACTGTGAGGTAGGTCTAATGAACAGCCCCGCATCATGGGTCTTTTCACGCGGTGCTGACCAGAGGAATCTGCCCTGGAACCATGCGTCAAGCCAGCCCGCGCCGCCATGACACCGCCCCGGCACGACTCACTGTTTAAATGGAATTCTTTATCGAGTTCTGTCAATTTTAGGGAAACTCCGTCGGCATCGCCGGGACCGAAAAACAACAGACGGCGTGACGTCCGCAACTTCCAACCCCTTTTTTTCCTCTCTTGTTTTTCTCGCTTTTTCTTTTCCATTAGAAGGAAAGCCGTGCCGCCGACTTGCGACAGAAAGTGGCACTCTGGTGCGCTAATTAGAAGCAGTTACCATTGTCAATACACCGCAAAGGACAAACTGCTTTAAGGCGGAGCAAGGCGCGAAAAAAAAAAAAAAAAAAACACAAGTGGAAGAGAGATAGACGAATATAGTAAGACTGCCGGGGTCTAATAATTGCTTGAGGGATCCAGATAAGTCCATCTGCCGTCCGCAGATACACTTGACAATGGCGATGATTGAGTTGCGGGACGGGGAGAGTCAAGTGCAGTGGGGGAAGATTCTTCCCGGGGTCCGCCGTGCCCCAGCGTTGGCGGATGGACAAAATCCTGCGAAATGTTTGTAAATCCAGACTGCACAACATACACATTTTCATCCTGAGCACCCCAAAAAATGGTTTCTTGGATCAAGAAAAAATTAACTTTATGGTTTTTTTCAAAAAAAAATTTCTTGAGCCAAACTTTTTTTTCCAATAACAAAAAAATTTCTTGAATGAAGATTTAAAAAATAAAAAAGAAAAAAAAAGAAAAGATGAAGCTAAGAAACCTTTTTCCTAGGTGAGGGTCGACTCAAACCTTACATTCCTGGCAAAAAAACTCCTTCTCCTAATCTGGCTCACTTTTCTCAAGAGCCTGCTGCCTTCTGAAAGGGACAATGCCTTTCGGAACCCAGGTAGAACTTCGCGCGGGAATTTAACAACTCTAAATAATGAGTTCTGCTCTAGCCGTATAATACTTTTTGATGGGCGAGGGCGTAAAACGACGCTGGCCAGAACCGGCCGCGACAGACATAAAAATGACAAAATTAAAAGTTTGATCATTCGACGGGGACGGCTCCGTCCGCGGCAACTAGCTCCACCACACTGGGAACGTAAAATCCGTAACCTATTCCACTCGCTTTGGTACTCGGCCCACAGGCGTGACCCTTTCTTCATTTCAAATATGCTAATTTTCGCTAACCATTCCGAAAAAAAAATGAACGCATCATTTGAGGCCCGCGTTTCGCCGACTCCTCATTACACCGTGACGAAAGGTTGGCTCGCTCGACCCGCTCAGATATTGTAATTAATGAATGCGAAATACTGCTAATGAATAATTATGGCTGTGTTGCGAGGAGAGCCTGCGCCGAGGCCTGGGCGACACGTCGGGGGCGTCAGACGGAGCACCGCCGCGGCCAGGTAGTCTTCTCTCTCTCTCTCTCTCTCTCTCTCTCTCTCTCTCTCTCTCTCTCTCCCCGCGACACGCCGCATGAACCGCCAGCCCGCCAGGGCCCTAGGCCCG